>NW_028169345.1:34455-65412 GCF_963971535.1 Notolepis coatsorum | reverse complement strand
CCTCCATTTAAATTCCACTTAGGTAGAGAAGTGTTATTGTTAGTTAGTGCTATTGAATGTACTCAGTAGCGGCGCCAGAGAATTGGCCTCGCGGGAGCTTTGGAGGGGCTGGATTGTTTATAGCAGGGGCTAATGAATTTTAATGCAACAAACAAAAACAATGGCTAATTTAATATACTGATATTGAAAAAAAAAAACGTTTTTCTCTGGTCTGCATCCCCTTAACAATTGTGTGTATTGCGCCGTACTGTATTGTACCCGTTCTGCAATCTGTTTTTCATTCATTCATTCATTCATGAACAGCAGAATCAGCTGTTGCAGTCAGATCACCGCGGCGGGTGACGAACAGATCAGAATGCATGCAAACACGACTCACCCTACCTTGTTTGTTGTTAAGTCCTCCAAAATCCCTGCTAATGTTTGAAACATGTCACATATCCACTCGCCGCCCTCCAATTCCAGATTGGCGTTGAATGCAGCAGCTACTTTATCTGCCAACTTGCCTCGTTGTTGTTGTTGTTGTTGTTGTCGCCACATATTATGCAGAGAGGACGTCGGCTCGGCACGCAAGAATCACCGACCTGTTGCGATAAACCCGTATTTTATGTATGGCTCCTGTTTATTAAAAGAAACGTTATATTTCCCCGTTCTATCCAAAGATGTTTGTTTTGTTTTTTGAACTCGCACGCAGCTCGAACGCGGAAGTGAAATAATATACATGCGGCCCGGTGGGACTATTCCATTGGTTCTCCCAGTCCACGTGACCATTTCTAGCATTTCAATTGGCTATAGTGACAGACATGCTTTTGATGACGTCCGGTAGATTGATACAGCTTCACAATAAAAGAGGTGGAGATACTCATCACGCAAACCCACGATAATGTTGCCGTCTCTCTCTCGTAATGTATTTTATATATAAATAAAATAAAAAACATAACTGGGAGGGGGGGCTTAGAGGGGGCTAAGCCTTTATCAGAGGGTGCTTAAGACCCTGCTAGCCCCTCCCCCCCGCCGCCCCTGAATGTACTTAAGACTATACTTCTCTAAAATCATTACGGAAAACGCTGGAAACTCCAGAATCCTTTTTTCCACTATTAATCTACTACTCAACACTGCCCCCTACACCTCCTCAGTCATCAACGGTTAAGTGTGAAGAACTTGCACTATTCTTTAACAACAAAATAACCTTGATCAGGGCCAGCATTACTCATGATGGAAATAACGCTGATTACAGCAAACCGCGCAATGTAACCATGAGAAGATTCACATGCATCACATTAGACGTACTCTGCAAAACTGTCTCAGAATGTAACTCCTCCACCTCAGACATTGACCCTATACCTACAGCTTTCTTCAAACGGGTGTTTAATAGTGTTTCAAGCCCTGTGCTAGATGTCATAAACACTTCCCTTAGAACTGGTATTTTCCCAGATCCTTTAAAACAGCAGTTGTAAAGCCATACTAAAAAAACCTAACTTGAATAGTAATGTAATGGCAAATTATCGTCCAATATCCAACCTACCATTCATTAGTAAAGTGCTTGGAAAGATAGTTTCAGTTCAAATTAATTCCTTTCTTGAAGAAAACAACATCTTAGAAGAATTTCAATCGGGATTCAGAAAATATCATAGCACTGAAACTGCCCTCACCAAAATAATCAGTGACCTCAGGCTAAACTCTGACGAGAATAAGATCTCCATCCTTATCCTGTTAGATCTCAGTGCAGAATTTGATACAATCGATCACGATATTCTAATCGATCGTCTTGAAAACCTTGTCGGGTTCTCAGAACATGTGCTAAGCTGGTTTAAAACATACATCAGAGGGAGGAAATTCTATGTTAAACTAGGAGGCCACATGTCTGAGATATATGACAACAACTATGGAGTTGCACAAGGGAGTTGCTTAGGTCCTTTACTCTTCTCCCTTTACATGTTACCGCTGGGTGATATCATCAGAGAACATAATGTAGGTTTCCATAGCTATGCGGATGATACACAACTGTACATATCTGAACCAAATGATACAGCGATTAACTCCATTACAGACTGCTTACTGGCAATAAATAAATGGATGAGTAAGAACTTCCTGAAACTAAACGAGAACAAAACTGAAATTCGAATTATCGGCCCCAAAACAAAAAAAGAAACGTTAATAAAGAACCTGGGAGGACTAACCCTTGGATAAAATCTGAGGTCACTAGTCTCTGGGTTATCATAGATTCAGAACTGAACTTCAATTCTCATATTAACAAAGTGACGAAAACATCGTTCTTCCATCTCAGAAATATAGCAAAAGTACGACCATTTATTAATCAAAACGATGCTGAGAAGCTAATTCATGCATTCATATCTAGCCGGTTAGAGTACTGTAATGCACTTTTCACGGGTCTCCCTAAGAAAACCACAGAGAGGCTTCAGCTAATCCAAAACTCTGCAGCCCGACTGGAGAGAGCACATTAGTCCAGTCTTAGCTGCTTTACACTGGCTTCCTGTAACATTTAGAATGGACTTTAAGGTCCTTCTCCTTACATACACTGTATTGTAGGACAACGTCACACTAATACACTGAATACTGTATTGTAGGACAGCGTCACACTAATACACTGAATACTGTATTGTAGGACAACGTCACACTAATACACTGAATACTGTATTGTAGGACAGCGTCACACTAATCACGTTTTTGCTCTGGCTTTCGGTGTTTTAAACAGTTTTTGAGAGACCTGCCTTTTTATGTGACACATTGTACTGTTTTTATTCAATTTTTTATGTTTTTTTTATGTTTTATCTTATGTTGTGGACTTGTACAGCACTTTGGTCAACTTTGTTGTTTTTTAAATGTGCTTTATAAATAAAGTGGATCGGATTGGATTGGACTACTACCCGGTACCTAGCGGACCTCCATACATCCCGCCCCGGAGGATGCGGTCCTCTGACTCCGGTCTCCTCTCCATCCCCATCCCCACCACCAACATGCAACGTGGGTCCCAGAGCCTTCTCTGTGGCCGCACCCACCCTCTGGAACTCACTCCAAACTCCAAACATCCGTATAGTGCTACATCCCTGCACTCCTTCAAATCCCAACTCAAACCCCACCTCTTCACCAAATTTATAAATGACTGCCTGATTTCCCTTTTTTGTTTTTCATTTTCTCTCTTTCTTTCCTTTTGATTATTATTTCGTTGTTACGTTGTTCCCTCTTCCCCTCCCTTAGCTGCCCCCCTCCTGTTAAGCGCCTTGGGTCTCCTGAAAGGCACTATATAAATTTAAGATATTATTATTAAGATATTAATATTAATACACTGAATACTGTATTGTAGGACAGCGTGACCACCAATTCAACCACAGACCGCCGCCCCCCCCCACCCCCCTACAATAGACTATACTGTATTGTAGGACAGTGTCACTACTAATTCAACCACAGACCCCCCTCCCCCCCCTAGTGAGCCCCCCCCCCCCCCCCCCCCCCCTACACACGCGTTGCACACATGATTGTGTGTCCGTCTCGTGTCGCTGCAGATGTCCCGCCCCCCCCCCCCCCCCCCCTCCACAGGCGTGTAATTACAGCGTTAGTGACAGGGGTGGAAAAAAGGATGAGAGAGAGGGTGGGGAGGGGAGGGTGAGTGGTAGCTATGATACATGGCCACGGTAACTCAACCGCCCCCCCCCCCCCCCCCAGCCCCCCTCAGCCCCCACACCACCAAACACGCCCCTCTCTCCTCTCCCCGTCGCCAGTTTGGCGGCGCGCCCGAGAGTGACAAGGTGACACTGAACGACACCCCACCCATGTGTGCCACAGCTCCACGGCAACCACCGCCATGGCAACCACCGCCACGGCAACCAGCATCCCTCCACCCCCCCACCCCCCCCCCCCCCCCCACCCCCCCCCTCCCCGCGCCCAAAACCCACCAACCCGCTACTATCGGGCGCGGTGAAGAACTCAGCGACACCTCTGGTCCACAGCGCCGGGCCGGGTGGCTCGATGAGGAGGTGAAGCGCAGGGTGGGGGGGTCATCGCTAGTGAGTCATTAACGTGACGGAGCCTGCAGCGGTCTTCCTCCGGCCTTTTTCCTGATTTATTTGACAGATTGTGAAAGTACAGAATGTTTAAGCTTTCAAATGATGTGTCATACATTGAAATCTGTGAAAAGATTTGAAGAAGATAATTAGGGATGCTGGATATTGGCTTTTTTACCGATACCGATATGCCAATATTGTCCAACTCTTAATTTCCGATACCGATATCAACCGATATCAACCGATACCGATATATGCAGGGTCCCCCCCCCCCCCCCCCCCCCCCCCCCCAAAAAATGGAATAATTTCAGGTAATTAACATTACATATCTCTTGTTGTGGAATTAACACAACATTATGCATACTTTTGACAATATATAAAATCTGAATTTGTTCTTACTTGCTTGCCTGGTAAATAAAGGTTATAGAAATGTAAAAAATTAAAATATATATATATATATATATTTTTTTTTTAAACAGATACCGATATTTTCCGATATCACATTTTAATGCCGATATCGGCCGATAATATCGGACATCCCTAAAGATAATGCTTCTTTGAATTCAGTTAAACCTCGAAGTCTCAGAGCAGAGGACAAACAAGAGAAAATCCTAATCTAAAGTTTGGCTGCATTTTTACACTAACACCTTGGTAGTCAGGTACTAGGTGTCACACACTGCCTTTTTAAAACAAAAGATTTGACTATTTAGAGATACTACAACTGTTAGCTGTCACAGTAAATATATTCTTAAAAGAACACACCAACATTTTGGGAAATTAGCTTAGCCTACCGTCCTCTCCAGAGAGAGACAAGAAGCTAGATACCAGTTTCCTCTCTGTGCGTTCAGTAGAAAGCTATCTGGCTGCATGTTAGCCTAGCTTAGCACAATGAATGGAAGCGTACATGACTGGTTAGCCTTCGGGAGAGGTGTTAGTTGGACAATGCCTAGGCTAACCGGTCATGTCCGCTTCCATTCATTGTGCTAAGCTAGGCTAACATGCAGCCAGCTTTCTACTGAACGCACAGAGAGGAAACTGGTATCTGTCTTCTTGTCTCTCTCTGGAGAAGACGGTAAGCTAATTTCCCAAAATGTTGGCGTGTTCCTTTAAACATTCAAACTGTGATCAAATGGAAATTAAATGCCCCCCCCCCCCCCCCAAAGATAAACGTCCTTCATTTTCTCATGATCTGACTTCCAGACACGAGTCTCTCACCGCTGGGCCCGGACTCATTAGTCAGTAGATGACAGCCACTCAGCGCTGATTGCTTCCTGGTTATCTGTGATTGCTTGTCTCATCATGCGTGTTCGCGACAGCGTGGGCTAAAGGAATGTACCAGCACGGTCGATTCGTTTCGTCAATATTCTACGCTGTCCCCCCGCCCACCCCGTCTTTTACAACGACCACGGCGGTCAGTGTGGAAAGTAACTAAGTACTTTTACTCAAGTACTGTACTTAAGTACATACTCACACAATGGGTACCAAAAACATTATGGGGACAAATTTGGGTGTCCCCATAACACAAATTAGGTTATGGTAAAGGTTATGGGTATGGTTATGGGTGTATTTCGCACTATATTTCCTGGCCTGAATGATTTCCTCAGTCCGGCCCTGCCGACCAGGTATCAGTGCCTCGCAAAGTGCAGATAGGAGGTTTTTGTCCCCACTTTTATGTATGCAGATAGGAGGTTTTGTTCTTCGACGAATACAATTAGATCTGGATATAATATTTTCTAAATAAACAGTGTAAACAAAAAAAACTTGCAGATGAGGGTCTGTATGCCCTATTGGTTATATTATATATAGTGCTGTCAGGCGATTAAAATTTTTAATCTAATTAATTACAGGTTTTGTAATTAATTAATCTAATTAATCGCATTTTAATCGCATATTTATATTTCATATTCATATAAATATTTAAAATTCAAGGACATTACATTATTGTAGCAGGTGACTGATCAATTAAATACACCAAGAAGAATGCTTTAGAAATCAATTTTATTAAATAAATAAAATAAATAAAATGAAAACATACCTCTCAATAAGGTAACATTTGTTTGCTGATACAGCTAACAGTTTACACTAAGCTACAGTATCCTCAAATCAGGGTCTACTGCAGGGTCTACTGTAGGATCTAGTGCAGGGTCTACTACAGGGTCTACTGTATGCATGACATCTATTCCTCAGCTTGTTTACATTGTCTGAGTGTAAGGCTGCCCTCTTCTTTTGGACTATGTGACCTGCAAGTGAAGAATGCTTTAGAAATCAATTCTATTAAATTGAATAAATAAATAAATAAAATGAATGAAAACATACCTCTCAATAAGGTAACATTTGTTGCCGATACAGCCAATAACAGTTTACACTAAGCTACAGTATCCTCAAAAATCAGGGTCTAGTGCAGGGTTTACTACAGGGTCTACTGTATGCATGACATCTATTCCTTGAGCCAATTGCTAAGACAAACAAGCTTCAGCTTGTTTACATTGTCTGTGTGTAAGGCTGCCCTCTTCTTTTGGACTATGTGACCTGCAAGTGAAGAATGCTTTAGAAATCAATTTTATTAAATTGAATAAAATAAAATGAATGAAAACATACCTCTCAATAAGGTAACATTTGTTGCTGATACAGCCAATAACAGTTTACACTAAGCTACAGTATCCTCAAAAATCAAAACAGCCCACAGCAAGCTAGTGTCTGGGGGCATGACTACAGGGTCTAGTACAGTGTCTACTACAGTGTCTGGGGGCATGACTACAGGGTCTAGTACAGTGTCTACTACAGTGTCTGGGGGCATGACTACAGGGTCTAGTACAGTGTCTACTACAGTGTCTGGGGGCATGACTACAGGGTCTACTACAGTGTCTGGGGGCATGACTACAGGGTCTACTACAGTTTCTGGGGGCATGACTACAGGGTCTACTACAGTGTCTGGGGGCATGACTACAGGGTCTAGTACAGTGTCTGGGGGCATGACTACAGGGTCTAGTACAGTGTCTGGGGGCATGGTCTACTACAGTGTCTGGGGGCATGACTACAGGGTCTACTACAGTGTCTGGGG
The DNA here is from genome assembly GCF_963971535.1 of Notolepis coatsorum. NCBI lineage: Eukaryota > Metazoa > Chordata > Actinopteri > Aulopiformes > Paralepididae > Notolepis > Notolepis coatsorum. The sequence goes on along the minus strand of NW_028169345.1, from coordinate 58,332 downwards.
GCATGACTACAGGGTCTACTACAGTGTCTGGGGGCATGACTACAGGGTCTACTACAGTTTCTGGGGGCATGACTACAGGGTCTACTACAGGGTCTGGGGCATGACTGCAGGGTCTAGTGCAGGGTCTAGTGCAGGGTCTACTGTATGCATGACAAATCTATTCCTTGAGCCAATTGCTAAGACAAACAAGCTTGTTTACATTGTCTGAGAGTAAGGCTGCCCTCTTCTTTTGGACTATGTGACCTGCAAGTGAAAATAGCCTCTCACATGGCACAGAGGTAGCAGGAGTAGCCAGATATTTGCGAGCAAGAGGAGACAGCTGTCCATAGGCTTTTGCGTGAGCTGCCCACCACTCCAGTGGACAGTCATTCATTCCGATGCTGGGCTCAGCTTTGTAGAGGTCTAATTGTCCTGACAGTACCCTGACTTCATCTGAATCAGAGTCTGAAGACAGCAGGAGGAGGGTCCTCTTCGCTGGTGGCTCGTCCTCTGTGGCTTGTGGAGCAGCTTTGTCTGCTTCTGGTCCTGGCAGCATCTCTTTAAGCCAGGTCCACACCTAATAAGAGGGACAATTAATTAGTTGCATAGGACTTTTCATGACAGCCTAAGGACTTAACACTGGTCTTCTCATTCACACACACACCTCATCCCTCTCGTCCTTTGGTACGCTCTTCAAGTCCTTGAATCGCGGGTCGAGGGCTGTAGCCAGCTTCAGCCATCTGTTGTTGAGGGTCGCTTTGCGTGCGTCCAGGTCCTTCGTGAAGCTGGCCTTGAACTTTACCATGTAGCCCGGATCCTCCTCGTTGAGGTCCATGATGCGGTTTAGGTGGCAGAGTGCGGGGAGCACCACAGAGCATGAGACGTAGGTTTCCCCTCCAAGGAGCTCAGTCACATACCTGCAGTGAAACAAGAGAGCGAGAGAGAAAGAGGTGAAGGTGTGTGTATGAGAGGGAGATAGGTGTGTGTATGGGGGAGAGAGGGGGGGTGAGGTGTGTGTATGGGAGAGAGATAGGTGTGTGTATGGGGGAGAGAGGGGGGGGGGTGAGGTGTGTGTATGGGAGAGAGAGGGGTGAGGTGTGTGTATGGGGGAGAGAGGGGGGGGGGTGAGGTGTGTGTATGGGAGAGAGATATGTGTGTGTATGGGGGAGAGAGGGGGGGGTGAGGTGTGTGTATGGGAGAGATAGGTGTGTGTATGGGGGAGAGAGGGGGGGGGTGAGGTGTGTGTATGGGAGAGAGATAGGTGTGTGTATGGGGGAGAGAGGGGGGGTGAGGTGTGTGTATGGGAGAGATAGGTGTGTGTATGGGGGAGAGAGGGGGGGGTGAGGTGTGTGTATGGGAGAGAGATAGGTGTGTGTATGGGGGAGATTGGGGGGTGAGGTGTGTGTATGGGAGAGAGAGAGTGGGGTGTGAGGTGTGTGTATGGGGGAGAGAGAGAGAGGAGGGGGGTGTATGGGGGGAGAGAGAGAGGGAGAGACACTTACCTGCAGGGCTCAAGTACAAGCTCCAGCTTCTTCAGTTTGTCACACTCTGTGGGGGTCAGCATGGACAGCTTGTGGTTCTGTTGGGCCAAAGTGGCAGTCACAGCCTCCTGGTTCCTCAGGTACCGTGAGATCATGGCCAGTGTCGAATTCCACCTTCCAATTCAATAAAATAACTATTAGTCCCACTGGGGGTTGTTAATGCAGCATGATGCAATTGTACAGAATACAAAGAAATAAACACACACACACACTAAATTTACCCTAGCATACAACAGGTAGTTAAACAGTCTCACCTTGTGGATACATCTTGTATCATGGGCTCTTTTGCTTGTCCGAGGGCAGTCTGCTGCTGCTGCAGTTCTTCTGTACTGGCAGGGCTGTGCTTGAAGTGGCCTACAATCTTGCGGCACTTTGCCAGGGTGGTGTCAAGGCTTCTGTCCTCAAGGGAGACTGTGATGGTTCTTTGCAGCACGTGTGCAGCACATGGCATGTGCTGGAACGGCATATAGCGCGCTGCTGCTATCATATTACGGGCGGAATCAGTCCCAATAGATGTGACTTTATCTTTTATATTCCACTCCTCTATTACGGTGTTGAACTGTTCAGCACACGCATCGGCGAAATGGCGGCCCACAGTTTTGGTCACCGTTAATGCAAATGATTGCAGTTTCCACTCAGTATCGATCAAGTGCACTGTGACACCCAAATAATTATGATTGCCCACCGACGTCCAGTGATCACCCGTTAGGGCCATTGGGCCAGCCCGTGCCAACACTTCTTCCCTCGCCTCCCTCTCTGTGTCATACATGTTGTGGATCCTTTTCATCACTGTAGCTCTCGAGGGTAGCTTGTAATTTGGGTCAGACGACGCTATTCGAAATGACTCCGCTAAACCCTTATCTTCCACTATAGCTATTGGCCTACAATATTTTGCTATCCACTTCGCGACGCTGTTGGTTAGTTTGTCTGTGGTGGATTTACTCAACCGTTTGCCTAACGGTAATTCTCCAAGAGTGGTTTGACGAAGCGTGCGAGTTGCTCTGGAGCTAACGTTAGCTACACTGGAGCTGCTCGAACAACTTGCCTGGACATGTTTAGCGTTCATGTGATACGTTAGACTAGAGCAGCTTCGGTGATACGCAAATTCTTTTTGACATAAGCTACATATTACAATGGTCTTGTTTACTGTCCCATCTATATTCTTTTTGAAATTGAACTTGCCGTTCATAGGTCCCAGGAGTATCGCCTCGGGTGATGCTGACATCTTGTTCCAGCTGAGCTAATTCCTTTGTGTGTTTGTTTTGTTTGATAGACGACGCATGTGTGAAGTGACGATCAAGTAGGCTACGGGTCATTCAATGGGCCAAGTTTAATACGCCCAACTCAAGCGTGGATTTCAAAATAAAAGCGCACCGATTTGCCACTTGTCTAAAGTAAATATAGGTCGGCTGTAATTAATTTTGCGTCAATTTTCATAACGCGATAATTTGCTGTGTAATTAATTAATCTAATTAACGCGATAAACTGACAGCCCTAATTATATATAATATTGTATTAAAATAAATATCAAACCTTTATTTATTCTCCAAAAGACAGTCGAGGTCACCCTCATTTTCAATGTCGTCGAGACTTTACGGACATTTCAATGTACACATTTTTACAATATAACAATAATACATATTGATAACTATCTATATAGCACGTTTCTCACATGGACCGCAGTCCAGAGTGCCCCCACAGCAATTAGTATAAAATTAACATAGACATAAAATCAGCACACAATTGACGGAATAAAAAACAATGCATAAATTGCAGACATAAGAATAGGTATAAAAGACAATAAAAGTAGTGCACCGTAAACGTGCAGACTTAAGAATAGGCATAAAATAAGTACAACGTCGCTCGAAGGCATATGGCAATAACTCATGCCAAGGTCAAGCCAAAGGGCCACTTACAGATTATTATTATTATTGATATTCTATTTATTTGATGTTTTATATAAGGGGCTCTCTTAGGGACCAGATCATGTTACTCTGTTACTGAATAAAGACCCTCTCCCATAGCGCTTCAAGTTCAAGTTTCAAGTTTCTTTAATAGTAGTCACAGTAAAATACAGAATACTTTTCCATGAAATGCTTTTCCCCGTATGAGCTCCTGAGAGTGTGATAGATCAAATAGATAAAAAGTATAAAATAGAAAAAGTCAGGAGTACGTAAACAAAAAGTGTTCAGTCAATCAATATACATAATATATACAATATACAATACAGAGTAAAAAAAGAGTAACAGTGAGGTACAATGCAGCAATGGGGTCAGGTACAACTTAGGTGCAATGAGGTATGAATTGTAGTGCAAATCTCTTTGTTAATAAATACAAAGTGTTTTAAAGTGTTTAAAGTGAGTAGAGTGGGTGTTACCGTGAGTGTTTATTTAAAGTGGGTGTGTGTGTGTGTGGATGTGTGTGTGTGTGTGTGTGTGTGTGTGTGTGTGTGTGTGTGTGTGTGTGTGTGTGTGTGTGTGTGTGTGTGTGTGTGTGTGTGTGTGTGTGTGTGTGTGTGTGTGTGTGTGTGTGTGTGTGTGTGTGTGTGTGTGTGTGTGTGTGTGTGTGTGTGTGTGAGTGTGTGCGTGTGGATGTGTGTGTGTGCTGTGAAATGGTGTCATTGTCGTTGAGCGTCCTGATGGCTGGGCCCAGGAGTTCAACATTTTTAATCCCTATATCTGATCCGATCAGATTTGTAAATCCCATTTTTTGTGATCCAGGATCAGACAACTCGGCCAATTTAACCTTTATTTATCCAGGCAAGCAAGTAAGAACAAATTCTGATTTTATTTATTGTCAAAAGTATGCATAATGTTGTGTTAATTCCATGACAAGAGACAATTCTAACCCTGTCAGATGCAGAGAAGCTTGTCCATGCCTTTATCTCCTCAAGACTGGACTACTGTAACGGACTCTTCATCGGGATTCCTGGCAAGAGCATCCAAAAGCTGCAATACATCCAGAACAGCGCTGCCAGGATCCTGATGAGAGTCCGTAAACACGATCACATAACCCCCATCCTTCACTCACTACACTGGCTCCCCGTCTCATCCCGGATCAACTACAAAATCCTTACAATCACCCATAACTGCATAAACGGACACGCACCCCTCTACCTTCAGGAACTCATCACTCCACAATCCTTCACCCGCACCCTCAGATCCGCAGGTAGCCTGCTCCTTCAGGTCCCCAATACCCGGCTCTGCACCATGGGTGACCGAGCCTTCTGCACGGCTGCACCACGCCTGTGGAACAGCCTCCCCATCCAGCTGAGGGCACCACAGAGCCTGGACTCTTTCAAAGCAGGCCTGAAAACCTATCTGTTCAAAAAGGCCTTTGACTGTTAGCTTTTTATTTAAATTTTATTGCGCTCTGTTTTTAAATTGTCTGTTTATACTATGTTTTTAATTAACTATGTTCTATTTTTATTCTGTATTTTATTTTATTTGTTTTACTAATAACTATTTTATTCTATTTTTTTAACTGTTTTTAACCATGTAGTGTAGCACTTTGGGATCCCAGCGAACAAAAAGTGCATTACAAATCCAATCTATTATTATTATTATTATTATTATATGTAATGTTAATTACCTGAAATTATTCCGGTAATCGGTTGATATCGGTTGATATCGGTTAATATCGGTATCGGAAATTAAGAGTTGGACAATATCGGTAAAAAAGCCAATATCGAACATCCCTAGTTCCTTGTCAAGCTAAAATAATGCAAGGCGCATATAGAACAGATCTATTACACTGGCAAGCACAGAGATGACGGAAGACATGAACATTGAGAGACACAGAAACTGAACTATCCACACACAAGCACACACAAGCACATACACGACACGCACGCTGAGCACGCTCACACACTAGCGGCCACTTTAACACTCATGCCGCACACACGCACACTTATGGCCAGAGGAAATGCCACTTTAAATTAGTAAAACAACAGGAACAGTGTATTGCACTACTAAAGCTACCTAGCATGTCCTATATGCTCTGTAAATACTATGTACAGATACCGAGATGGCACACCATGTTACCTGTTTATTGCACTGTTGTTTTTATTGGATTCTATTATATGTTGTACCACTGTATTTTTATTGGATTCTATTATATGTTGTACCACTGTATTGCACATCATCGCGGGCAAGACCAGCCGCATTTCATTGTATACCTGTATGCCGTGACAATTAAAACTCTTGACTTGACTTGACACGGTGAAATTATGAGGATGACAAGAGAGATGACTACGAAGACGACAGAGACACGCGATGAAGATGGCAGAGGGAGATGATGAAGATGACGGAGGGACGATGAAGGTGAGGGGATTTTGGTCGGGAAAGTTGCTACGGTACATACATAAAAGGATACACAGAAATATATGACCCGAAGATCTTCCAAGTAGAAACATTTATTTTAAGCTATATGATACACGCTGGTTTTCTTTTCACCTGAGAGGAATTATGATTTACACTGGTTTATGTTTATTAGGATCCCCATTAGTCATCATCGACGTGTTGACTATTCTTCCTGGGGTCCTCATAGGTAGGCTATACACATACGAATATGAAACATTGAGTATAAATCAGTCATATATCACATAAAGGTGAATCCATTTCACCATACTGTACCTTTAAAACAAAAACAAAGACTGATTGACACTGGTTGATATACAGTATATTCAAAAATCTATTTCCACGAGGTGCTCTGAGAGGCTCCTCGCCCACTCTGCGTATAGGCCATCTGTAGGCAGAGAAGCAAATATTATTATAATATTTGCAATCCCACGCCTTCATTACATGGAGCGGGTTTTGTAAAGTAAAACTAAGATGATTAACATTGAAACCAACTAGAGTGTCGAGTCTATGAATTGAAAATGGGGGACCCTGATGTAAACAAGACGAAAGTCTTTCTCTGGTCTGCATCCCCTTAACAATTGTGTGTATTGAGCCGTACTGTATTGTACCCATTCTGCAATCTGTTAAATAAAAATCTCATTCATTCATACATTCATTCATTCATTCATTCATTCATTCATTCATTCATTCATCCATTCATTCATTCATTCATTCATTCATTCATTCATTCATTCATTCATTCATTCATTCATTCATTCATTCATGGCGCTTAAATACGTTGTCGTACATACATAATACATTATTCACTCAAAGATAATAGCCTAATGTGGGTCTGGGTAGAGAATCGTAGTCAGAAAGTTGAGGCTGTTTAAAATTGTAAATGGGCAGGAAAAATATCATCATTATTTTAAACGTCGCCAGAAATGAATATTTTCAAGCAGCTTTTGAAAGTCTTCCTGCATAATGATTTTATGCCCACCAATAAAAAGTGTCTGTGTTTCATTTCAAACCTTTATTTCTACTCGTAAGGCAACTGACTTGACTCGAGCCACCCGAACAACTGCCTCTTTGAACTGCTGCGGTCAGGCAAGCGATACCGGAGTCTTAAGGCGAGCACAGAAAGACTCAGAAGAAGCTTCTATCCCCAGGCCATCAGGCTGCTAAACGAACAATAATCGCTAAACGAACAATAATCACTATGCGACAACCATCAAATGCACACAGCACACACACCCACACGCACACACTCACTCAAACAAACAACACACTGCAGCACCCACTCTCCACACTTTAGATCACACAAACACACTTACACTTTATATTTATTGATAAAGGATTTGCACTACAACTCGTACACCTACTGTGAATTGTACCTAAATTGCACCTCGTCCCATTTCTCCATTTCTGCCTTGCACTATATAGTATTGTATATTAGTACACTGCACAGTATTGTATATTGTATGGTAACTACGTCTATTCTGCATCGAACATTGTACATATGTCTAAACTGAACACTGTGACCTCATTTTTTTTACTTCTAATTTTACTATGTTATTTTATTTCATACTTATCTTGTCCTGCACAGTCTCTGGAGCGCAACAGTAAGAAGCATTTTGTATAAAAGTATTCTGTACTTCTGTATGACAACTATTAAAGAAACTTGAAACTTGAAACTCTTTACCGTCACGTCGAGTGCACATACAGAAATGAGCGAAATAAAGCATATTTAAAATCACACAGCATATAAAACCATAACAATAAGGAAACAAGGCGAGACAAAGGAGCAAGAATAACACATCAATTAAAACACGTACAACTTCACTGACAAAGGTTGGAGAACGAGGTTTTAGACTCTGAAACAGAGAGGGGAGAATCTCTAGCTTTAAGGACTGTTGGAGTTCATTCCATGAGCTAGAGGGGCATCATAGCAAAATGCAGATTTACCCTGTTCAGGGTTTACTAGGACAAGCCAGTCACTAGAACAGGTTACAAAATGGGGCGACAGTGGCTCGGGAGGTAGATCAGTTGTCTGGTAATCTGGAGGTTCCCGGTTTGATTCCCGCTCCTCCCGGGCAGCGTGTCGAAGAGTCCTTGACACTTAACCCCTAATTGCTCCCGATGAGCAGGTTGGCATCTTCTCTGCCAGGTCTGCCATCTCTGCCGTCGCTGTGTGAATGTGTGAGTGAACGGGTAAAATGTGAGGAACAAAGCACTTTGGACAAAAGCTGCAATATAAATGCACCATTTACCATACCAATAATGATGTAACATAAGGAGGTAGCTTACCAATAATGATGTAACATAAGGAGGTAGCTTACCAATAATGATGTAGTATAAGGAGGTAGCTTACCAATAATGATGTAGTATAAGGAGGTAGCTTACCAATAATGATGTAGTATAAGGAGGTAGCTTACCAATAATGATGTAGTATAAGGAGGTAGCTTACCAATAATGATGTAGTATAAGGAGGTAGCTTACCAATAATGATGTAGTATAAGGAGGTAGCTTACTAATAAGGATGTAGTATAAGGAGGTAGCTTACCAATAATGATGTAGTATAAGGAGGTAGCTTACCAATAATGGTGTAGTATAAGGAGGTAGCTTACCAGTAATGATGTAGTATAAGGAGGTAGCTTACCAATAATGATGTAGTATAAGGAGGTAGCTTACCAGTAATGATGTAGTATAAGGAGGTAGTTTACCAGTAATGATGTAGTATAAGGAGGTAGCTTACCAGTAATGATGTAGTATAAGGAGGTAGCTTACAAATAAGGATGTAGTATAAGGAGGTAGCTTACCAGTAATGATGTAGTATAAGGAGGTAGCTTACCAATAATGATGTAGTATAAGGAGGTAGCTTAGCAATAATGATGTAGTATAAGGAGGTAGCTTACCAATAATGATGTAGTATAAGGAGGTAGCTTATCAATAATGATGTAGTATAAGGAGGTAGCTTACCAATAATGATGTAGTATAAGGAGGTAGCTTACCAATAATGATGTAGTATAAGGAGGTAGCTTACCAGTAATGATGTAGTATAAGGAGGTAGCTTACCAATAATTATGTAGTATAAGGAGGTAGCTTACCAATAATGATGTAGTATAAGGAGGTAGCTTACCAATAAGGAGGTTTCATTTTATTTCATTTTTATTTATTCGTACATGGAATTATTACAGTCCAACAGTACATTAATATGCTCCACTAAATTCCATGGCCGAAAGGAACAGGAAGAAGAAAATTCTTATTTGTACCTGCCCCTATACACATACAGTACAACTGACTGCAATGTTTACCAAGCCAAACAAAATGTACATACTGTACTTATTTTGCAGAAATGGAAACATCAACACAATAAAATGTACATAAATAAATACATTTAGTGTATCTATCAGTTACATTGCATATTTAGGTTCATTCATTTATACACACACACACACATTTATCTATATATTTATATAACGTATTATTCTATATTATACTTCTATATATAATTGTATTGTTTTTCTAGCATAAGGAGGTAGCAGGGTGCTCACTGTGAGCATCCCTACACCCCATTCTAGAGCTCTCCTCGGTTGTCGTGGGAACCAGAAGATATTGGGAGTAGATGTCGTCCTCACAGGCTGTGGAGAGACGACGATGGAGACGACTTGTTCGGAGAGCAGCGTCTGAGACTCGGTGGAGTGAGATGACACTGCTCTCTTGTCTGACAGTATGGTTCGGTTCGCACCCGAGAACGGAGGGCGGGGGGGCTGTGAATCGCAAGGTCTCGGCGTTCTGTCAAACCATTCTGACAGATGGCACTGTTTTTTCTCTCGTCCATACTGTGTCGAATTCGGTTAGCGGGCGGGCCTGTAGTCGAGGCAGGCCGGCTGTGAACTTGTTGTGAGACGAGTATAGGTCTCTACTCTGGTGGGTCGGTGGTGAACCGGATTAAGATTCTAGGGATGTCCGATATTATCGGCCTACCGATATTATCGGCCGATATCGGCATTAAAATGTGATATCGGAAAATATCGGTATCGGTTTTCAAAAAAAAGATTTTTTTTTTATTTTTCTTTTTTTTTACATTTCTATAACCTTTATTTACCCAGGCAAGCAAGTAAGAACAAATTCTGATTTGATTTATTGTCAAAAGTATGCATAATGTTGTGGGGGGGAAACCCTGCATATATCGGTATCAGTTGATATCGGTTGATATCGGTATCGGAAATTAAGAGTTGGACAATATCGGTATATCGGTATCGGTAAAAAAGCCAATATCGAGCATCCCTATAAAGATTCAACTGGACTTCAAGAAGTCTTTATTCACAGTCATGCAGCGACACACACATGACACAGTTTCAATGACCAGTAAAGTTGGATTCAAGAAGAGACTAAGAAAAGCTGTAATGCAGAAAGAGATTGATTTTTGGTCAATCTAATCTGTGTCTGATGAGTGAATTATTGTGTTGGGTTATGTATTCATTTGGAATGTCTTTGTCTAATGGTTATGAGGAATATTAGTACTGTGTATATGGAATGTCAAGCTGTTTTTGAACACGTTTTAGTTTTCTCTGAGATGTTTCCGTTGGTTGTTTTATTGATATTTGTTGTTTTATTGATATTTGATTTGTTCTATATGTTGTTATTGTTCTATATTTGTTTGTATGTCTGATTTTGATTTGTTTATTGTTCTATATTTGTTTGTATATTTTATTCGTATTTTATTGATATTTGTTTTATTTGATGTTGTTTTATTGATTATTCTTGTTAGATGTGTATATGTTTGTATCCAGACCCCAGGAAGAATAGTCGCTGCTGAGGCAGTGACTAATGGGGATCTGAAAGAAAGAAATAAAGAAATAAAGATGGACGAGGAAACACACACATGCATTTATTTATGGGGGGCGGCTACGTGGCGTAGTGGGCAAGGCGCTCGCCACAAAATGCTGGAGACGCTGGGCTCGTCAGTTCGAGCCCAGCGCTCCACATTTGCTTTCAGTTTAGCTGGTCGTCCGTACTAATACACATTGGCCGTATTAGGGGGTGGGAAACTGATGGGTGGGGATCGGGCGTTGTGGACAGCGACTCCTACAGGTCGGTTGGTGCGCCTGCGCAGTAGAATCAGGAAGTGTCGGGGGCAGCGTGAGCCTCCCACGCGTTACTCCTCGCCACTGAGAGATCGAGCTGCGCAGGTGAAAAGATGCGACTGCTGTTACCTCAAGTACCGGAGGGGACTTGTGCTATGTATGACTTAGTCCACATTGCAGTCGGCTTGTGGGAGGCAAGAAACAGCGTTTGTGACAGTGGAGGGTTGAATTGGATGATATACGAAATTGGGATGGGAGAAAAAATATAGAAAATGGGAGAAAAAGTGGATAAAAAAAAAACACATGCATTTATTTATTTTCTTGGGGTCGCCGATAAAATGTTGTCTCTGCGCTTGGCCCATCCCGTCGTCCTTCCCACCCAAGGGCAGCCGGGAGCAGACAAGGGCTGTGGCGTGGGGCCACGCCCGGGGACCAATCCTAGTGCTCCTGTCCGTCTTCGCCAGTGTTAGCGATCTGTTCTGCATGGTTTTCCACTGGGTTTATCTCTTCTTCTGGAGGGGAAACCCTTTCGAGCACGGGGGGGGAGAACATAGATCGATTCCCCACCTGGGTACCATGGCAACCCGGCAACCCGGTCCCCAAGCGGGAATCGAACCCATGAGGTCTGTATGAGAACCGTTTCAAACCGTATGCAAAACTAGAGGTAGAATAAATAGTAAATGGTGAAGGGTGCATTTATATAGCGAGCTTTTATCCAAAGTGCTTTACAATTTGTTCCTCACATTCACCCATTCACTCACACATTCACACACCGACGCCGAAGGTACCGACCTGCTCATCGGGAGCAATTAGGGGGTTAAGTGTCTTGCTCAAGGACACTTTCGACACGGCGACGGGGAGGAGCGGGAATTTAATTTTCATAATTCTTTTTCATTTTTATTTATTCATACATGGAATTGTTACAGTCCAACGGTACATAGTTTCACTTAATATGCTCCACTTAATTCCATTGCCGAAAGGAACAGGAAGAAGAAAACTCTTATTGTACCTGCCCCTACACACATACAGTACACTGATGGACTAAGTGCAATGTTTACCAAACAAAACAAAATCTACATACTTGTTTTGCAGAACTGGAAACATCAACACAATTAAATGAACATAAATGAATACATTTTGTGTATCTATCAGTTAAATTGCATATCGCTGCTGGCGGGACAAAACCTCATAACTCCATTTTTTATATAAATCAACTCCGTAGATCATCCTCCATATGTGTGTGTGGGTTTTACAAAGTTTAAACAATGGGAAAGCATTAAACCGATCATCTGTCTAAACCTCCTAACTATATTCACCCTCAAATCTGTGTTCGTTTTTTTTCATCTGCTGAAAAGTTGGGTTTTTGGAGTTATGAGGTTTTGTCCCGACAGCAGCGATATTTAGGTTCATTCATTTATACACACACACACACACATTTATCTATATACTTATATAATGTATTATTCTATATACAAAATCGAACCGGGAACCTCCGGATTACCAGACGACTGCTCTACCTCCCGAGCCACTGTCGCCCCTATGCCCCTATCTACAGTAGTATGTCAGACTAGAGGTGTAATAGCCAGTACCGTTAGACCCAAAGAGCACGAGCATTAACCCGGTTGCACCCAGACAGTCACTGGTGCCTCTGGGGCACTTAGGGGTCGGTCCGGGGAGGACATGCTTTGTTCTGTGTGACCCTCCTGAAATTATGCTTCATACAGTAAAAAAATTAAATAATAATAATAAAGATATATAAACACTATCCAAAATATACATTATACAAAACGAAAGTACAAAATGCTAAACAAAATGCAAAAAAATTAGGTAGAGTGTTTTTTTTTATCTTAATCATTTCACGGAGCTGTAATTAACACAACACCAGTGGCGAATCCTTATGGAAGCCAACGGAAGCCATGCCTCCCTATAAATTCATATCAAATATGAAATATGAAATATAAAAAAAAAAAAAAAAAAAAAAAAATATAGTTTACATTCTTTTTCATCTGTGCATCTGTGTTATATATATATATATATATTTTTTTTTTAAATGTCTCCCTCTTCTCCTTCTCACTCCCTCTAACACACTGTCAGACTCACTGTGCTCACTGCAGCTAGTATAGGAGAGAGGCAGTGGGTAGGTCTCTTTCTCCAGGCTTCCAGCATTATAGAGTCCAAATCCGATCCTAGCCAATCAGATTCGAGCTGACTGCCACACCCTAAAAGTTTAAAACGGAGCTGGGAGGAAAACACTCATATTTCACACATATTTTCCCCCCTGGAGGCGGGGCACTCAGAAGTTCACGTTTCCACCTGACTACCTAACGTGACATCCCATTAGTAGTATAAAACTGTCTGGCGTCACTCAGTCTAGTAGTCTACTACAAACATGTCTGAACATCATCCCCTCGCGGAATTGATTGAAAATGTTATTAACAGAGCGGGCACGTTCGAATCCTCTATTAGTGTATCTAACATTTAGCACTTTAATAGCAACTTATTTTCGCCGGCGGGACATTTACTGAGGACCAGCAGAGCACACCACTGTGGATATTATGATTTAACAAATCTATCTGGCAAGAGGAGGACCACATTATTGACCAGGTAAGCACTGAGCAGCCTGACTGACTAACTAACGTTATCAGGCAAGCTTGTATACCCTTTCATGACTGCAATGCAAGCCAGGGGCTGGAATACGCAGTCACTTATTCCTCCGTAGTAGCCAGGTTAATGTGCACCATCAAGCACTGCTTAAAAGCTAGCGGTGGGTCCAAAATATATCGGATATAAATGTCAAAGGTACCCAGCGTTCCATTAGGGTTTCACACACAGATGCGGCGGGGTTTGAAAGCTCGGCGTTGCTAATAAACATTTTAAATCATTTTTATAAACGAGTAAAACCGAGGCTGAAATGGCTGCTTCCGCATTTTACAGTAGGAGCGCTCTGATGGCTGGGCGCGCCGCGCAACAGACACGTGAATGAATGAATGAATGAATGAATGAATGAATGAATGAATGAATGAATGAATGAATGAAAACTTTATTTAACAGATTGCAGAATGGGTACAATACAGTACGGCTCAATACACACAATTGTTAAGGGGATGCAGACCAGAGAAATACGTTTGTCTTGTCACGTTTGTCTAATAGACAGTCATATTCTCTCCCGGCCATATGTATATTTCTCTCCCACCCACCCACCCCCTCCTAATGTACAGTCCCCTCCCCATCATATGTATATACTCTGTCAGGATCTATGGGTAACAGTACTGTATATTTGATGTCATGATGTCTTGTATGTCATAAATGTCACTATGAATTGAAAATGGGGGACCCTGATGTAAACAAGACAAACGTCTTTCTCGTCTGCATCCCCTTATACAATTGTGTGTACATTTACATTTACATTTAGTCATTTAGCTGACGCTTTTATCCAAAGCGACTTACAAGTTCTGTGCGACAAGACAGCAAGAAGGGTATAACTCTATCAGCTGAGTAACAATGTTCATCAAAGTGTTGCGTGTTACAGTGTAGGTTAGTTTATTAGGACAAGTGCATGACATTAAGGTTAGTCGGGGTTATTTTTTTTATTTTTATTTTTTTTATCATTTCAGATAATGGTTGAAGAAGTGAGTCTTTAGTCGACGGCGAAAGATTGGACGGGATTCGGCTGTCCTAACTGGGATGGGTAGTTCATTCCACCATTGTGGGGCAAGGACTGAGAATAGGCGGCTTCTCTTTGATGACCCTCCGGGAGCTTGGATAGGAGTAGATCTGAGGCGGCCAGAAGATGCAGAGCGTAGGGGTCTTGAGGGTAAGAAGTGGGGTGACATGGGCCGACTTCGGGAGGTTTGAGATCAGGCGGGCCGCTGCATTTTGAATGAGTTGAAGAGGCTTGGTGGCAGTGGCCGGGAGGCCAGCTAGCAGTGCGTTGCAGTAGTCGAGGCGGGAGATGACTGTTGATTGGACGAGGAGTTGTATTGAGCCGTACTGTATTGTACCCATTCTGCAATCTGTTAAGAAAGTTTGACTGGCCGCCGAGCCATACTGTAGTGTACATGGTGACTGCTTGACTTAAAAAAAGAAAAAAAAAAAAGAAAAAAAAAATTAATACAAATATTTAATAATTCTTTTTAATAATTTTTTTTGGCTTCCCCTGTTATTTTACCCACGCGACGCCACTGCACAACACAAGGATTAAATGCCCCCGATGACATCACTGGTGGCCATATTAAAAACTCATTTACTCTGTCAAATTAAACAAACGTGTGCAAAACTGAGTGTTGGACGTGTGTGAGATTACGTGCGAAATACGTTTTTTTTTTGGCGAAGAGCCCCTTTAACTTGATGCTCCGATAGCATAATCAAGTATACATAATTAATATTGAGGAACCCGAGTAGCCTAGAAAAACCTAAAGTGAGGGAACTTGTCGCATGTTTCATCTTTTTAAAGCATGAACACGTATACATAATTAATGTCCGATGAAATCTACTTTTTATAGGGAAAGCTTTGAATCGTGATTATGATCAAGACAAAACAGGCAAGGCAAAACAGCTGAGGAAATACATTTACAGAGGAAATCAACAGACCAGGGGCGGGGCTAGGGGGTGGCTACTTGGGCTCAAGCCCCGAATGTTTTCTGGAAAGCCCCGAATCTATTTACAAAAAATAAAAAATAAATAATATAATTTGTATTATAATTTTTTTTTTGGACAATTAATCATTGTTACATGAAAATATGTTTGCACCAGATTTAGCAGAAGCTAATTTCCATCTGTAGTCTATCCAGCTGCTAACTGTATTTGAGTGAGTTAAGTCTTGGTGTTATGGTAGATCAGACCTAAGCTTTAAATCACAATCAACAAGTTGACAAAAACATAATTCTTCCACCTTAGAAACATAGCTTTTGAGATCTCAGACCCATCCCCAGTGATAACACAGGCTGCCGGCATGTATTTATGAATGGAAATATCGAATAAAAGAAACAACGATGAAAACCCGACTATACTCTGTGTTACAAAGGGTCAGATTAAACCGAATATATATATTTATTACTTGAGATATATTGTATAATATTTGTATATCGTTTGATATCCCTTGTATATTCTTTGTACATATACACGGAATATCCCTTTACCTAGGTACAGGCCAGACCATAATATTTGTTCTCCTATTGGACAGCGACCCCTAGGCGCCAGCGACCATACCCCCAATGGCGAGTTCAAAGCCACCGCCAAGGCTTGTCTCAACATGTCCAGGTTTGCGCAGTAATACGAGACAGAACTGAGGTTGGCACTAGATTATTCACCTTACGTATAAATACGGCGCAGGTGGAAACAGCAGCAGTCCGTTCATTACTAGTAAAGCCTTCACCACGAGTCAACGACCAAGTGAAGTGAGCAACCTTGCGTCTAAATAGAGCACTTAGAACCTCGTGCGAATAGGATAGTAAAAGTGTCAGAGCTTAGTGAAATAACGTCAAGTTCGACCTAGTTAAATGTGAAGTACCGTGCACAGGAGAATCTACACCGGCGAATGCAGAGCCTTTTCCGGCTGGATTATATTGCTTTTGGTACCGTGGCTGCTGGAGCAGAGAACCGTCTACCCCACTGCTGTGTGGGATCTACCCGTGAGGAGCATCACTCGAGCCCGTCTCTAGGAAGAGGCTGGCTGGCTTTCATCCATGCTGTCGCGCATACTGGATTATAGCTGCTGCTTTTGTCTGCCGATCGAGGGGAGTATATGTACCGACTCCCGTAGCTGGAGCTTATTGATTCCTCGTTGATCCAGACTTTTGCATCCGAACATTCCTCTCCCCTGCTGGCTTACAACCGGAGAGAACCCCCTTAGTATCTCCAGCTGACTACGAGTGTGTCTTATATAATTCTTATGCTACAGGTGGTATTAATTATACCCATCTTATGATGCTCATGGACTTACGCTCTTGACCTACTTAAGTGTTCTTCGCCATATAAGCGCAATTCACAATTCTCATTCTGTAACCTATCGTGCTTACTATAATAATAAATCCCTCTAAAGAGAACTTTCTTTGTTAAGCTGTATTCTTGTGTGGGTGTTCACCATATATACCGTGTACTGTATGGCCAGTAATTAAAGTACATAACTAAGTAGTGGTTTAATAATACCATACTCTCAATACAGTCAGGGAATTGTACCCCTCAGTTACAATTGGTCCTTCGAGCCGGAGTGTATCAGTGTAATATCTAATATAATATTGATATTAACCATGGCCAGCGGTGAACACTCCCCAAGCAGCTCTCCCGAGCTAGAACGCCCGCAGCGCAGACGTCAGCCACCTCCCTACCTAGAGGCATACGCTGTCAGTCTAATACCTAGCTTTATAAAGACGTTAAATGCGGATAAAATAAATAAAGCGGATAGTCAAAGCATGTCAAATCCTACCGACCAGACGACCCTGCCAGCAGAGACCCCAGTGGGTTCTAACGTAACTGACCAAGCCCACGGGGGGGACCAGGGGGGACATGACATGACTATATCCCCAGACAACGTCAACGGGACGGTCCCCGGAGAGCTCCAGGATAAAGAAAGCGCTCCAGGGACAGAACCCGACCCACTACCAGAAGAGAAGCGCGCCCAGGAGACGGACCTCGAGGCGCGCCCAGAGAACAGATCTCCAATGAGCACTACCAGAAGCCGATCACCTCCGTCGGTGTCTTCCCCCAGCGAAGCGGACAAGATGCTGGCGCAGGCATTCATCGCCACCCTGGCAGCCTCCACCGAACGCGATCGACTTCAGGGTGAACGCGATCGACTCCAAGCGCAACAAACGAGCGAGCGCGAACAAGCTGCAGACCAACGAGAGCGTCTTCACGCGCAACTCCAAGCGCAAGCCCTCAGTGAGCGCGAACACGCTGCAACCGAGCGAGAGCGCTTCCAGGCGCAACAAAGGAGTGAAGACGACCGCATAAGACTGGAGACCAGACGCCTTCAGACGGAAGAGAACATTGAAAGAGGCCGCGCCGAGGCACAGCGCGCCACCGCCAATGCACAGCGCGCCGCCGCCAATGCACAGCGCGACGCCGCCCATGCCAGCGCCAACGCACAGCGCGCCGCCGCCAATACCCAGCGCGAAGCACAGCGCGACGCCGCCGATGCACAGCGCGACGCCGCCCATGCCAGCGCCAACGCACAGCGCGCCGCCGCCAATACCCAGCGCGAAGCACAGCGCGACGCCGCCGATGCACAGCGCGACGCCGCCCATACCCAGCGCGAAGCAGAGCGCGACCGGCTGCAGGCGCAGATGGTAGAACAATTGATTGCCATGGCGACACCCCATCTCTCCGCACGGAGCTCCCGGAGATCATCACGACAAGGGTCTAGGGCACATTCCCCTACCCGACCAAGCGACCCGGGACCCCGCCAACAGGAGGATCCTGTCTACGTCTCCGAACCCCCTCCCCGGCCGGTCCATACGAGACCCAGCAACCGGGAAGAACCGGCCCACGTCGCCGAGAGACTGACTAGAAGACTCCAGGACCTAGCAGACGAAGAGGAAGAGGAAGAGGAGGAATGTCAAGCCGACCAGCAGCAACGTACTCTGAACCAGGAGGCCCAGTACAGCCCCGACCAGCAGCAACGTACTCTGGACCAGGAGGCCCAGTACAGCCCAGACGTCAGCCCTGAGTCACTGCGCTACAGACCCCCGACTCAACTCAAGGGTGAGTTCGACGCACCGCCAGCCCCGAGGAACAGCACCTGGGTACCCGGGCTTTGGTACCCACCAAGTACCAGCCCACAACGACACGTACAGGGAGACTCGCCCAGGAGGCCTCTCCCCCAACGCTCACCGATGTGCCAGCCATCCATGGCATCGTACCTTGGCACACCGACGTTCCCGGATTTTACACACGAGGACAGAGCACAGTACACGGAACTACGGATGTGCTTAGAGACTATGATGTCCGACGTCCCCGATGAGACGTACAAATATGCTATCCTCCTCAAGCACCTGAAGGTGCCCAGAGCGCACAATATAGCGCTGGCATATTCCAACTCAAGTACCCCATACACCGCGGCTCTAGTAGCCCTCGACCAGCGTTATGGACACATATGGGACTACGTGATATAGGAAATAAGAGATATCGACCGCCTCCCCCCAGCCAGAGACAATAGAGCATTGGATGACCTCTCTATCAAGGTACAGTCCCTGGTAGGGATGCTGGGGTCCCAAAAGGAGAAAGGGATATATGAACTGTATGCTAACTCTAATGTAGAACGGATATTAGAGAAGCTCCCTCCAGCCCGCCAAGAGCGCTTTCGGCGGCAGAGAGACCACCGCGACCCCAACGGCCCAGAGGCATCCCTCCTAGACCTATCTGATTTCCTCGCCAGGGAGGTCAGCAGCCTACGACTGGACACGTTCGTGTGGAGTGGACCAAGCCCAAGACCAGGACCTCGGGGATCAAATGATAACCGCCGGTCGGTGACCGTTATGCACCAAGCCGAATCAGTACCGCAGCACAAGAACCACAACACCCCCTCGACGAAAGAGGAGTGGAAGATTGAATGCCAGTACTGTGACGGGGAACATCGGCTGTATCAATGCGACACTTTCAAGAAGCTGACCACGGACGAGGTGAGTCAGTGGATCAAAGACCACCGCCGCTGCTTCCGCTGCGCGCGCAG
Organism: Notolepis coatsorum; assembly: GCF_963971535.1. Classification (NCBI taxonomy): domain Eukaryota; kingdom Metazoa; phylum Chordata; class Actinopteri; order Aulopiformes; family Paralepididae; genus Notolepis; species Notolepis coatsorum. The sequence continues at coordinate 38,714 of NW_028169345.1, read as the reverse complement.
CCATATGGCAGCTGAGTGCCGTTTGAAGAAGAAGTGCAGCAGGTGCGGCGGCGCCCACTTGGAGGTCCTGCATGACATCAACAGGCGTCCGCCAGGACAACAAAGTGGGCCCGTCACGGTAATGTACCAGGCCGAGGCGGTGGCACCAGTACCGAAGATCCACCAGACCGCCCCCTGGTGTACCGACTGCTACAGCAGACACTGGGAGTCACGGTGCTACTCGGACGACCGCGAGTCGGCACCACTCCAGAAGATCCAAGGCAACCGACCAACAGGAGTGCTCCATATAGACCAGCATAGCGGGACCCCCCGAGTGCTCATCAGAGTGGTCAGAGTGCTCCTGAGCTACGAGGACAAGGTCCTGGACACTTACGCCGTCCTAGACGATGGGTCTGAAAAGACTCTCCTCCTCGCTTCCGCCGCAGCCCAGCTGGGTCTGCGGGGTGCCAAAGGAACAATGACAATACATACCATCAGAAGAGACCAGAAGACCATAAAGGGTGAAAATGTCTCCTTCAAGATAGCAGCGGTGGACCAGCCCGAGAAGCAGTATAGTATTACCAACGTCTTCACCAGCCACGACATAGGCCTGTCACAGTACACCTACCCCATCCCACAGCTGATGGCGAAGTACGTGCACCTACGCAGACTACCTATACCGCTTATCGACGGCGCCACACCGACCCTGCTCATCGGCTCCGACCACGCGGACCTCATTCTCCCAATTGAGGCGGCCCACATCGGACCCAAAGGATGCCCAGTCGCGGTTCAGACCCGACTGGGGTGGACGCTCCAGGGCCCCCTCTACGGACTTGACAGTCAACCCACGTCTACACGCTGCCTGCACACAAAGGTGAGCGACACAGGCCACTCTCTCGTACAGCCCGTTGAGAGGCTATTGACATTAGGCGAGAGGCCTGTGAGAGAACCGTGGGCACAAGAGGGAGTTCCGAACTCCACCCCCCTCAGCTGCGCTCCAGACGTAGCTGACCTCGAACCCAGCACCCCAAGCGACTCCTTGATGGGGCGGCCGGAACCGGCCCCTCCTCAGACGGGGTACAGACCAAACAAGAGGAACAGACGGAGGATGTGGAGGCACAGCCAAACACAGATCAAAGCAGTCTCAGGCCCGCTTCCTCCTAAGCCCCCTACCATCCCTTCCAGCCCGTCAGAAGCGGGTCAAGGACGGGGACAACTTAAAAGTGGACACAATCGTCATGATCATAGACCAGTCACTACCCCGAGCTGCGTGGCCGGCCGGCCGCGTAAGCAAAGTGATCACCGGTGCCGACGGAAAGGTCAGAGCGGCAGAAGTTCTCGTCCAGGGACGGACATACACCCGACCCGTGGCGAGGCTGATAGAGTTGCCAAGGCTCCATGACTCCCTTGATGACGACCATGACCCACTGACTTTGTGAATTGCCCTACTCCTCACAACGGACATTGAGTAGTGGACAAGACGGTTAATCTGTCTCTGCTTATCTAATTAGGTGCGGACTAATTAGGAGGCGGCTGTTACAAAGGGTCAGATTAAACCGAATATATATATTTATTACTTGAGATATATTGTATAATATTTGTATATCGTTTGATATCCCTTGTATATTCTTTGTACATATACACGGAATATCCCTTTACCTAGGTACAGGCCAGACCATAATATTCGTTCTCCTATTGGACAGCGACCCCTAGGCGCCAGCGACCATACCCCCAATGGCGAGTTCAAAGCCACCGCCAAGGCTTGTCTCAACATGTCCAGGTTTGCGCAGTAATACGAGACAGAACTGAGGTTGGCACTAGATTATTCACCTTACGTATAAATACGGCGCAGGTGGAAACAGCAGCAGTCCGTTCATTACTAGTAAAGCCTTCACCACGAGTCAACGACCAAGTGAAGTGAGCAACCTTGCGTCTAAATAGAGCACTTAGAACCGTGTGCGAATAGGATAGTAAAAGTGTCAGAGCTTAGTGAAATAACGTCAAGTTCGACCTAGTTAAATGTGAAGTACCGTGCACAGGAGAATCTACACCGGCGAATGCAGAGCCTTTTCCGGCTGGATTATATTGCTTTTGGTACCGTGGCTGCTGGAGCAGAGAACCGTCTACCCCACTGCTGTGTGGGATCTACCCGTGAGGAGCATCACTCGAGCCCGTCTCTAGGAAGAGGCTGGCTGGCTTTCATCCATGCTGTCGCGCATACTGGATTATAGCTGCTGCTTCTGTCTGCCGATCGAGGGGAGTATATGTACAGTACCAACTCCCGTAGCTGGAGCTTATTGATTCCTCGTTGATCCAGACTTTTGCATCCGAACATTCCTCTCCCCTGCTGGCTTACAACCGGAGGGAACCCCCTTATTATCTCCAGCTGACTACGAGTGTGCCTTATATAATTCTTATGCTACAGGTGGTATTAATTATACCCATCTTATGATGCTCATGGACTTACGCTCTTGACCTACTTAAGTGTTCTTCGCCATATAAGCGCAATTCACAATTCTCATTCTGTAACCTATCGTGCTTACTATAATAATAAATCCCTCTAAAGAGAACTTTCTTTGTTAAGCTGTATTCTTGTGTGGGTGTTCACCATATATACCGTGTACTGTATGGCCAGTAATTAAAGTACATAACTAAGTAGTGGTTATTATAAATTATTATAGTTTGCTTCATTAATTAAAGGGGAACTATCTTATAAATGGCCTTTTTGAGTGTTTAGCATTGTTTCCTAGCTATGTGAACTTATATTAATATGATCTATGTCTCAAAATTCTCATATTGGCGCATTCTTCCAATTCTCCTCTCACAATATTCACCCTCACTGAACTGAGTCATTTGAAAATGTGCGCGATATGTGATGTCAGAGAGACACCGCTGCATGTTAATGGAGACGTGCAGAATGAGCTGCACACAGTTCTGCTGCCCAGGCTCAAAACAGCTCGAAATCTTGAGGTAGAAAAATGCTGTTTTTGAGGACTTGATTAGAAATACAAAACAATGAATAAAAAAAATATATATATTACAGAGGTGTTCCATAGACTCACAGGAATTGTGTAAAAGTGCCCAAATAGTGAAAGAAATAGTAAAATAGTTCCCCTTTAAAGGGTGTGAATTTAAGTGTTCTCTAGTGCCTTTTGTCTGCTTTAAGGTGGTGGTGTAAGTTAAAGGTTGTGGTGTCAAAGTAAAAAAAATCCTATCTGGGCTAAGCCCCGGATCTCCTACAATCCTAAATCCGCCCCTGCAACAGACCTCACGCTTTCACGTCATAATGATTCAATTTCCATGCGGCAGAATTGTTACAATAGCCGATAATCCATTTTCCCCAATGATAAATCCCTATTCGGGTAAACAACCAGTGACGTCAGACTACACCTCCCTATTAGAACCAGCTACATATACATGTTTTTCTACAATTCGGTGCCTTTAAAGAGGCACTTCACAGCAAAAGATGTATTTATTTATTTCCCACATATGCTCACACGTATCCCAAGGGCTCTGAGCCGTTTTGCACACATTAATTTAGTTTGACAGTCATCGCCAGTTAATGAGTTTGAGGTTGGCCACCGGTAATGTCGTCATCAGAGGACACTGAATCCTCGTGTGTTTATGTTAATTACACCTCAATGACAACGATGTAGATGGAAAGGAATTGAGATAACGATCGCAACAGGGATTCGCAGTTTCTTCCTCTCTATATCATTTAATTTTGAGCTGCAATCAACACAACACAACAACGCAAGGATCCAGTGTCCTCTGTGCTGCTGACATCACCGGGTGGGACCGTATCCAAAACTCATCAACCCTTTCACTGCCGCACTACCAAAAACGGTTAACCCTTTCACCGCGACAATACACACGGAAGGTTAACCCTTTCACTGCCACACGACAGCATGTTAACCCTTTCTGGTTAAAACCCAGGTCTGGTGGAGGCCGGACACCCCCCCCCCCCCCCCCCCCCCCCCAAGGACTTTGGACTACTTAAAATAGACTCCCCCTTCCACGTGATGGACATATATATCACCTGTACTACTATTATTTATTATTTATATACATATAGAACTGCTCCACATGGATTTTAATATATCATGCTTTAAGTACTGTAGTTTTAATGTAGTTGGTTTTTATTTATTTTATATATATAGTGGTCTTTTTACTGTAGTTTTAACTATTTTTTTATAGTGGTGAGTGTCTATGTATTGTGACTGTATGTTTGTCTTTCAACCACTGAAGCACAAATGAAGTTCCGAAAAAAAGGAAAATAA
>NW_028169345.1:24455-29455 GCF_963971535.1 Notolepis coatsorum | reverse complement strand
TCAAGTTGGGCAAACTGCTCTTTCTACTGTATTACACTATTATAAAACTAATTCAATTGAATGTCAAACCCATATTTAAACGCAAAAGGCAACTGAGCCGGTGTCCCTCGTTTACAGTCACGTCGAGTGTACGTGCAGAAATGAGCAAAGAGAAGCATGTAAAATCACACGACATATAAAATCAGAACAACAAGACAACAATGCGAGGTAAACGGTAAGTAAGTAAGTAACACTTTATTTGTATCGTGCCCTTCTCAGCGCGAGGGCACAGAGTGCTTCACAGCATTTTTAAAACATCAGTAGAAAATACGAGAAATAATGTGAAGGGAAAAAATACTTAAAAAATTTGCTAAAACACCAGAATAAACAACAAAAAACTAAAACAAAAACAAGAACGAAACACACATGAACAGAGAGAAAACGGCTATGAGTGTTTTAAAAAGCCTGCCCGTAGACGTGGGTTTTTAGCTGCCTTTTAAAGATGAGCTCTGAGGGAGCGGTGTCCAGGGCTAAAGGGAGGAGGGCGTTCCAGAGCCTTGGGGCTGCAGTCACCACAAAGGCTCTGTCCCCTTTCTGTCTTGAGTCTGGTCCTGGGCTCCACCACCAGGAGCTCCTGATGGTAAGACCTGGTCCTGGGCTCCACCACCAGGAGCTCCTGATGGTAAGACCTGGTCCTGGGCTCCACCACCAGGAGCTCCTGATGGTAAGACCTGGTCCTGGGCCCCACCACCAGGAGCTCCTGATGGTAAGACCTGGTCCTCTTGGGCGCCACCAGGAGCTCCTGATGGTAAGACCTGGTCCTCTTGGGCGCCACCAGGAGCTCCTGATGGTAAGACCTGGTCCTCTTGGGCGCCACCAGGAGCTCCTGATGGTAAGACCTGGTCCTCTTGGGCGCCACCAGGAGCTCCTGATGGGGAAGACCTGGTCCTGGGCCCCACCACCAGGAGTTCCTGATGGTAAGACCTGGTCCTCTTGGGCGCCACCAGGAGCTCCTGATGGTAAGACCTGGTCCTCTTGGGCGCCACCAGGAGCTCCTGATGGTAAGACCTGGTCCTCTTGGGCGCCACCAGGAGCTCCTGATGGTAAGACCTGGTCCTCTTGGGCGCCACCAGGAGCTCCTGATGGGGAAGACCTGGTCCTGGGCCCCACCACCAGGAGCTCCTGATGGTAAGACCTGGTCCTCTTGGGCACCACCAGGAGCTCCCGATGGGAAGACCACAGTGACCGGCGTAAAGCAAGGATAACAAATAAAGTAAAACACGTACAACTTGATTGACAAAGGATGGAGATCAAGGTTTTAAAGGGGACATGCATTGCTATTTGGGCAAAAAAAATGCATTGTTTTATATTTCTAATCAAGTACTCAAAAGCCACATTTTTCTCAACTTTGTTTTTCAGGCTGTTGGCCTGGCTCCGCCCATAAGCACTTTGAGTGACAGTCATCCACACAGTCTGCGAGTGGCAGACAGAGACAGAGAGAGAGAGAGAGCGAGAGAGAGAGAGAGAGAGAGCGAGAGAGAGACACGGGGAGCACTGTGTAAACAGCTGCGTGTGTGTGAGATAACCAAGTCCCATTCTCATTCTCAGTGATCCGTGTGTCTCTCTCTCTCTCTCTCTCTCTCTCTCTCTCTCTCTCTCTCTCTCTCTCTCTCTCTCTCTCTCTCTCTCTCTCTCTTTCTCTCTCTCAACAAACGCTGCTCTCTCTATCTCTCTCTCCCTTGCAGAGTGCAGTCGAGGTGTCAGGTTACACTATCTGCCTCGCTGTTTGAGGAAGTTTTCCACTCGCTTTGCTATCGCTGTGTGGGCTGCCTAGGTTGTGGGCGGGGGCATTGGCTCCAACCACAGAGCCAATCGGATCACTATCCGCTCCATCCTCGCAACGTGACGTCAAATCAGAATGACCTAATTAAATCGAGCAGGAAATGGTCGGACCTGAATGAGAGCAATCCGCCAATATGGTATTTAGAGACACAGACACATTGATACTAACTACTATTACTATAATACGATGCTAGACACTGAAAAAAGCCATTTATAATGCATGTCACCTTTAAACTCTGCAAGAGAGGGGATAATCTCAAGCTTTAAGGACTGTTGGAGTTCATTCCATGAGCTAGAGGGGCATCGTAGCAAAATGCAGATTCACCCTGTTCAGAGAAAACTCAGGGGACCTTAAGGACCAGCCAGTCACTAGAACGGGTTCCATAGGTTCCAACATTCCATTCCAATAATGATGTAGCATAAGGAGGTAGCTTACCAGTAATGATGTAGTATAAGGAGGTAGCTTACCAATAATGATGTAGTATAAGGAGGGAGCTGACCAATAATGATGTAGCATAAGGAGGTAGCTTACCAGTAATGATGTAGTATAAGGAGGTAGCTTACCAGTAATGATGTAGTATAAGGAGGTACCTTACCAACAATGATGTAGTATAAGGAGGGAGCTGACCAATAATGATGTAGTATAAGGAGGTAGCTTACCAGTAATGATGTAGTATAAGGAGGGAGCTTACCAATAATGATGTAGTATAAGGAGGTAGCTTACCAGTAATGATGTAGTATAAGGAGGGAGCTGACCAATAATGATGTAGTATAAGGAGGGAGCTGACCAATAATGATGTAGTATAAGGAGGTAGTTTACCAATAATGATGTAGTATAAGGAGGTAGCTTAGCAATAACGATGTAGTATAGGGAGGTAGCTTACCAATAATGATGTAGTATAAGGAGGTAGCTTACCAATAATGATGTAGTATAAGGAGGTAGCTTACCCATAATGATGTAGTATAAGGAGGTAGCTTACCAATAATGATGTAGTATAAGGAGGTAGCTTACCAATAATGATGTAGTATAAGGAGGTAGCTTACCAATAATGATGCAGTATAAGGAGGTAGATTACCAATAAGGATGTAGTATAAGGAGGTAGCTTACCAATAAGGATGTAGTATAAGGAGGTAGCTTTTTAAGGGCCTAAACAATTTACAAATACCAGTGTTTGTTGCGCCTCTCTGTCACTAGTAATTGAAAACTGTAAACTGAGTTATGTACAGAGACAGTTACTCACTTACAGAGTACAGTTCTAAACTCACTCACTTCTAAATTAGATTTTCCAGCGTCAAACAAGGATTTAAAGTACTCATATATATATCAAGTGTTTTTGGACTTTCTCGGAATTATGTATCCATTAAAAAAAAGAAATGTCAGGGCCAGACATGATGTATCGTACACAAACTACACATCTCCCGGAAACTTTGACGAAGAGGCTCATTTGAAGGGCAGTTTGCTAGATAGAGAATGACGCTTGCTTTCCATCCGGTAGAGTAGAGTAGACCACCAAAACCTGCACGGACTACAACGTATGACGTATACCGTGTCAGTTAGGGTACCATGTGTATACTGCACCTTGTGTATACTGTACACTTTTACTCCTACTCATAGTTGAAATTCAGATTCTAATATTTTTTTTTGCCTATATTTATTGTAACATACCATATAAATGGTATAGGGCACACAGACCCTCATCTCCATCTTTGTTTACACTGTTTATTTTTCTAATATTTTTATATTCAAAATTAATTAAATCGTTTACACTGTTTCTTTTTTCCTCATAATGCAAATTGTATTGCCTATATTTATGTCTTTCTTCTATAGCCCCGGCCATACCTGTACCTCCCCTCCCCCCTCCTCCCCCATGCTGCTATGACGCCCAAATGTCCCCAAAGGGATCAATAAAGGAATATCTTATCTTATCTTAGGTAGACCAATCTACACAATCTACACTTACTCTTTTTACTTTTCTAGAACAGGTGAGTTAAATGAACCCTTTCACTACCACATTACAGACGGTTAACCCGTTCACTACCGCACTACAGTAGGTTAACCCTTTCACTACCACACTACAGATGGTTAACCCTTTCACTACCGCAATACGTAAGGGATAATGCTACGAGGTCATTGTCGCAAAATAATTGACCGACACGGAGTTTAAAATACCGAGCCGCTTCGGCGAGGTGTTTTAAACGTCAGTGAAGGTCAATTATTTTGCGACAATGACCGAGTATAGCTATACATTATCCCGCTTATTACATGGCTAACTTACTAACAATATACCTAATTCATTTTACATCGACTCGCAACACTGGTTCTGGCTGCGTTCTGGCTCCGCTCGTCGCTCCGCCCCCTGTCATCGCCGGCAACAGAACACCGGCAGTGTCTAATTGCACTGAAACAGTGTGTGTCAGTGGGCTTGATTGCGAACAGCTGCGCACAGCGGTCATTATTGTCCCACAGCGGTCATTATTGAAAAATAATGACCGCTGTCGGGGGGCTATTGACCAATCACAAGCAAGCATTTCGGCGAATGTGAAAACGCCATGTAATAAAGAAGGTTAACCCGTTCACTACCACACTACAGTAGGTTAACCCTTTCACTAGCACACTACAGAAGGTTAACCCTTTCACTAGCACACTACAGAAGGTTAACCATTTCACTAGCGCAATACAGAAGGTTAACCCATTCACTACCACACTACAGTAACCCTTTCACTACCACACTACGTAAGGGATAATGTATAGCTACGAGGTCATTGTCGCAAAATAATTGACCGACACGTAGTTTAAAATACCGAGCCGCTTCGGCGAAGTGTTTTAAACGTCAGTGAAGGTCAATTATTTTGCGACAATGACCGAGTAAAGCTATACATTATCCCGCTTATTACATGGCTAACTTACTAACAATATACCTAATTCATTTGACAAATCGCAGTTGTTCTGTGGCTCTGTCAGCCCAAATAAAGTGATTATTATTATCGCGGGCAGCAGCCTCTGTTCTGGCTCCGCTGTAATCTACACACACTCTGCTGTCAGTGCAGCCGCGGCAGGTGTGTGTGATTTGCTGCACTGATGTGGGCTTGATTGCGAACAGCTGCGCACATCGGTCATTATTGTCCCACAGCGGTCATTATTGAAAAATAATGACCGCTGTCGGGGGGCTATTGACCAA
>NW_028169345.1:0-24255 GCF_963971535.1 Notolepis coatsorum | reverse complement strand
AAAAGTTACCATAAAGTTGTTTACTGTAATTGATGGGGGGAAAGTTGCTATTAAACTCAATGTATTGTGCCGGGACCGGTAGAAGTCTGCCGGGCTGGAGACGTGACCGGAGGTGATGCCCCCACGTGGTGCAAGTGGTCAATAGGAGCCCAGATAAATTGGCCATGATTGCAGGGAACAAGTGTATTGCCATGCTGTGGAAGAGTGCTGAATCCCCCCCCATGTCTATGTGGCTTAGTGAAATCTCTTCGTACATGGCATCAGAGAAAATAATGTTCAATCTTAAGAAAAAATCACATCTCTTTGATAAATGCTGGGCTGGGTTTAGGCAATACTTAGAACAGATTACATAGTAGGTTGACGTTGTAGGCTATTATTGAAGCTCCCTTTTGTCTTTCTGATGGGTATATATTGCAATGAATGATACTGTAAATGTTATTAGTTGCTCTTTGAAGAGAAAAGATGTAACGGTAGATATTTATTTGTTTGGTATAGAAGTATGGGCACCTGTTAGACGGGTGTAACTGGGTTACTAAATTCTCAAAATGTGTAAAAAGAAAAAACTGAATATGTTGAGGTCCTAGTCTGGGGAGGGAGGGGAGGGGGGTCTGGCCTAGAGTTTTTTTTTTGTTTATATTGATTTATATTTTTCGTTCAGGGGGGGGGGGGTGGTTTCTTTTGTATCTATATTTCTGTAACTTGGGGAGGGGGGCAGTTGGCAGCATTTCCTTTTGTATGGTTGTTGAACTGTTGAACTGATGCTGTAAAACTGAAAAAAAAATAAACATATTGTTTAAAAAAAAAAATAGGAGCCCAGATATACAATCCAACACTAGAAGAATTATTCAAGACCATCTATAGTCTGAAGGGTGGCGCCCCTGAACTCTCGGATCCTAGAATGCCTTTTTTTGTGGTTGTTGTTGGTCATTCCTGGTGGAATGTCTTTTTGATGCAAGCTTCAAGTTGAGCAAAACTGCTCTTTCTACTGTATTACACTATTATAAACTAATTCAATTGAATGTCAAACCCATATTTAAACGCAAAAGGCAACTGAGCCGGTGTCCCTCGTTTACAGTCACGTCGAGTGTACGTGCAGAAATGAGCAAGAGAAGCATGTAAAATCACACGACATATGAAATCAGAACAATAAGACAACAAGGCGAGGTGAAAAGTAAGTAAGTAAGTTAAAACTTTATTTGTATCGCGCCTTCTCAGCGCGAGAGGGCACAGAGCGCTTCACAGCATTTTTAAAACATCAGTAGAAAACACAAGAAATAATGTGAAGAGAAAAAATACTTAAAAAATTTGCTAAAACACCAGAATAGACAACAAAAAACTCAAACAAAAACAAGAACGAAACAGACATGAACAGAGAGAAAACGGCTATGAGTGTTTTAAAAGGCCTGCCTGTAGACGTGGGTTTTTAGCTGCCTTTTAAAGAAGAGCTCTGAGGGAGCGGTTTTCAGGGCTAAAGGGAGGGCGTTCCAGAGCCTTGGGGCTGCAGTCACCACAAAGGCTCTGTCCCCCTTCTGTCTTGAGTCTGGTCCTGGGCTCCACCACCAGAGCTCCTGATGGTAAGACCTGGTCCTGGGCTCCACCACCAGGAGCTCCTGATGGTAAGACTGGTCCTGGGCCCCACCACCAGGAGCTCCTGATGGTAAGACTGGTCCTCTGGGCGCCACCAGGAGCTCCTGATGGTAAGACCTGGTCCTCTTGGGCGCCACCCACCAGGAGCTCCTGATGGTAAGACCTGGTCCTCTTGGGCGCCACCACCAGGAGCTCCTGATGGGGAAGACCTGGTCCTCTTGGGCGCCACCAGGAGCTCCTGATGGTAAGACCTGGTCCTCTTGGGTGCCACCAGGAGCTCCTGATGGGAAGACCTGGTCCTGGGCCCCACCACCAGGAGCTCCTGATGGTAAGACCTGGTCCTGGGCCCCACCACCAGGAGCTCCTGATGGTAAGACCTGGTCCTCTTGGGCGCCACCAGGAGCTCCTGATGGTAAGACCTGGTCCTCTTGGGCGCCACCAGGAGCTCCTGATGGGGAAGACCTGGTCCTGGGCCCCACCACCAGGAGCTCCTGATGGTAAGACCTGGTCCTCTTGGGCGCCACCAGGAGCTCCTGATGGTAAGACCTGGTCCTCTTGGCGCCACCAGGAGCTCCTGATGGGGAAGACCTGGTCCTGGGCCCCACCACCAGGAGCTCCTGATGGTAAGACCTGGTCCTCTTGGGCACCACCAGGAGCTCCCGATGGGAAGACCACAGTGACCGGCGTAAAGCAAGGATAACAAATAAAGTAAAACACGTACAACTTGATTGACAAAGATGGAGATCAAGGTTTTAAAGGGGACATGCATGCTATTGGGCAAAAAAATGCATTGTTTTATATTTCTAATCAAGTACTCAAAAGCCACATTTTCTCAACTTTGTTTTTCAGGCTGTTGGCCTGGCTCCGCCCATAAGCACTTTGAGTGACAGTCATCCACACAGTCTGCGAGTGGCAGACAGAGACAGAGAGAGAGAGAGAGAGCGAGAGAGAGAGAGAGAGAGAGCGAGAGAGAGACACGGGGAGCACTGTGTAAACAGCTGCGTGTGTGTGAGATAACCAAGTCCCCTTCTCATTCTCAGTGATCCGTGTGTCTCTCTCTCTCTCTCTCTCTCTCTCTCTCTCTCTCTCTCTCTCTCTCTCTCTCTCTCTCTCTTTCTCTCTCTCAACAAACGCTGCTCTCTCTATCTCTCTCTCCCTTGCAGAGTGCAGTCGAGGTGTCAGGTTACACTATCTGCCTCGCTGTTTGAGGAAGTTTTCCACTCGCTTTGCTATCGCTGTGTGGGCTGCCTAGGCTGTGGGCGGGGGCATTGGCTCCAACCACAGAGCCAATCGGATCACTATCCGCTCCATCCTCGCAACGTGACGTCAAATCAGAATGACCTAATTAAATCGAGCAGGAAATGGTCGGACCTGAATGAGAGCAATCCGCCAATATGGTATTTAGAGACACAGACACATTGATACTAACTACTATTACTATAATACGATGCTAGACACTGAAAAAGCCATTTATAATGCATGTCACCTTTAAACTCTGCAAGAGAGGGGATAATCTCAAGCTTTAAGGACTGTTGGAGTTCATTCCATGAGCTAGAGGGGCATCGTAGCAAAAATGCAGATTCACCCTGTTCAGAGAAAACTCAGGGGACCTTAAGGACCAGCCAGTCACTAGAACGGGTTCCATAGGTTCCAACATTCCATTCCAATAATGATGTAGCATAAGGAGGTAGCTTACCAGTAATGATGTAGTATAAGGAGGTAGCTTACCAATAATGATGTAGTATAAGGAGGGAGCTGACCAATAATGATGTAGCATAAGGAGGTAGCTTACCAGTAATGATGTAGTATAAGGAGGTAGCTTACCAGTAATGATGTAGTATAAGGAGGTAGCTTACCAACAATGATGTAGTATAAGGAGGGAGCTGACCAATAATGATGTAGTATAAGGAGGTAGCTTACCAGTAATGATGTAGTATAAGGAGGGAGCTTACCAATAATGATGTAGTATAAGGAGGTAGCTTACCAGCAGTGTTGGGACTAACGCGTTACAGAAACGAAGTTACTTTTTGCCGCAACTAGTACTCTAACGCATTACTTTGAAATTCAGTAACGCTACTTACGTTACTGAATGGTTTGTTAGTTCGTTACTGCGTTCTTTTTATGTAGATTCATAGCGAGCGTCCTTATTTCGCCTGCGTTTGTTTTGTTTACTGTAGACTGAAAGGCGCTATATAAAACGAAGTATTATTATTATTATTATTTCTTTCCGTAGCTTCATTCTGGTTTCGCACTTCTGATTGGCCACTGACGTTCTGAAAGAAATAGGCGCTCTCTACAGTAAACAACAAGAGGACGCTCGCTATGAATCTACATAATAAGAACGCAGTAATAATAACGAACTAACAAACCATTTAGCAACTACTTGGAGAGATAATTAATATACAACATGGAAACGAGATAAAGAACATGTTTGAAGGGCTGCTGGAGTCAACTGGACTAACGTTACATCTCGACCACCGCAGACTGGTGACGGTGAGTGCAATGTGTTCACTGAAACTCAAGATCAACGGATTTTGACTGTACGAAATCTGCCAGGGAATCTCATAATACTAATCAAACAATATAAATATAGTCCTTTCATGCACAATTGATATCCTAACTATTCTAACGTTGCAATGCTTTGATAACAACGCTGCAAGATGGTTATGAATGAATTAATGAATGGATGAATGAATGAATGAAAACTTTATTTAACAGATTGCAGAATGGGTACAATACAGTACGGCTCAATACATACAATTGTTAAGGGGATGCAGACCAGAGAAAGACGTTTGTCTTGTTTCCATCAGGGTCCCCCATTTTCAATTCATATAGACATTTATGACATACACAACATACATGACATTTATGGCATAGGGACATATAGGTATTTAGTACTGATACATTTGTGACATAAGCGGTATTCAAATATACAGTACTGTTACCCCTAGATCCTGACAGAGTATATACATATGATGGGGAGGGGACTGTACATTAGGAGGGGGTGGGTGGGTGGGAGAGAAATATACATACAGCGGGGAGGGAATATATAATGAAACGCTCTAGACCACATTGCTTAGCAGAGTTCGGTGATGTGAATGGAAACTGTCAAGTTGATCAACCGATTTTGAGTATATGGGGCATGGGACTTGAGCAATTTATTTTTTTTATTTTTTTTTAAATAACTAAATAGTTACTTTTCACAGTAACTCATTACTTTTGGGTGTAAGTAACTAGTACAGTAACGAAGTTACTTTGAAATGAAGTAACTAGTAAAGTAACTGAGTTACTATTTTTCAGTAACTAGCACAACACTGCTTACCAGTAATGATGTAGTATAAGGAGGGAGCTGACCAATAATGATGTAGTATAAGGAGGGAGCTGACCAATAATGATGTAGTATAAGGAGGTAGTTTACCAATAATGATGTAGTATAAGGAGGTAGCTTAGCAATAACGATGTAGTATAGGGAGGTAGCTTACCAATAATGATGTAGTATAAGGAGGTAGCTTACCAATAATGATGTAGTATAAGGAGGTAGCTTACCCATAATGATGTAGTATAAGGAGGTAGCTTACCAATAATGATGTAGTATAAGGAGGTAGCTTACCAATAATGATGTAGTATAAGGAGGTAGCTTACCAATAATGATGCAGTATAAGGAGGTAGATTACCAATAAGGATGTAGTATAAGGAGGTAGCTTACCAATAAGGATGTAGTATAAGGAGGTAGCTTTTTAAGGGCCTAAACAATTTACAAATACCAGTGTTTGTTGCGCCTCTCTGTCACTAGTAATTGAAAACTGTAAACTGAGTTATGTACAGAGACAGTTACTCACTTACAGAGTACAGTTCTAAACTCACTCACTTCTAAATTAGATTTTCCAGCGTCAAACAAGGATTTAAAGTACTCATATATATCAAGTGTTTTTGGACTTTCTCGGAATTATGTATCCATTAAAAAAAAAGAAATGTCAGGGCCAGACATGATGTATCGTACACAAACTACACATTTCCCGGAAACTTTGACGAAGAGGCTCATTTGAAGGGCAGTTTGCTAGATAGAGAATGACGCTTGCTTTCCATCCGGTAGAGTAGAGTAGACCACCAAAACCTGCACGGACTACAACGTATGACGTATACCGTGTCAGCTAGGGTACCATGTGTATACTGCACCTTGTGTATACTGTACACTTTTACTCCTACTCATAGTTGAAATTCAGATTCTAATATTTTTTTTTGCCTATATTTATTGTAACATACCATATAAATGGTATAGGGCACACAGACCCTCATCTCCATCTTTGTTTACACTGTTTATTTTTCTAATATTTTTATATTCAAAATTTATTAAATCGTTTACACTGTTTCTTTTTTCCTCATAATGCAAATTTGATTGCCTATATTTATGTCTTTCTTCTATAGCCCCGGCCATACCTGTACCTCCCCTCCCCCCTCCTCCTCCATGCTGCTATGACGCCCAAATGTCCCCAAAGGGATCAATAAAGGAATATCTTATCTTATCTTAGGTAGACCAATCTACACAATCTACACTTACTCTTTTTACTTTTCTAGAACAGGTGAGTTAAATGAACCCTTTCACTACCACATTACAGACGGTTAACCCGTTCACTACCGCACTACAGTAGGTTAACCCTTTCACTACCACACTACAGATGGTTAACCCTTTCACTACCGCAATACGTAAGGGATAATGCTACGAGGTCATTGTCGCAAAATAATTGACCGACACGGAGTTTCAAATACCGAGCCGCTTCGGCGAGGTGTTTTAAACGTCAGTGAAGGTCAATTATTTTGCGACAATGACCGAGTATAGCTATACATTATCCCGCTTATTACATGGCTAACTTACTAACAATATACCTAATTCATTTTACATCGACTCGCAACACTGGTTCTGGCTGCGTTCTGGCTCCGCTCGTCGCTCCGCCCCCTGTCATCGCCGGCAACAGAACACCGGCAGTGTCTAATTGCACTGAAACAGTGTGTGTCAGTGGGCTTGATTGCGAACAGCTGCGCACAGCGGTCATTATTGTCCCACAGCGGTCATTATTGAAAAATAATGACCGCTGTCGGGGGGCTATTGACCAATCACAAGCAAGCATTTCGGCGAATGTGAAAACGCCATGTAATAAAGAAGGTTAACCCGTTCACTACCACACTACAGTAGGTTAACCCTTTCACTAGCACACTACAGAAGGTTAACCCTTTCACTAGCACACTACAGAAGGTTAACCATTTCACTAGCGCAATACAGAAGGTTAACCCATTCACTACCACACTACAGTAACCCTTTCACTACCACAGTACGTAAGGGATAATGTATAGCTACGAGGTCATTGTCGCAAAATAATTGACCGACACGTAGTTTAAAATACCGAGCCGCTTCGGCGAGGTGTTTTAAACGTCAGTGAAGGTCAATTATTTTGCGACAATGACCGAGTAAAGCTATACATTATCCCGCTTATTACATGGCTAACTTACTAACAATATACCTAATTCATTTGACAAATCGCAGTTGTTCTGTGGCTCTGTCAGCCCAAATAAAGTGATTATTATTATCGCGGGCAGCAGCCTCTGTTCTGGCTCCGCTGTAATCTACACACACTCTGCTGTCAGTGCAGCCGCGGCAGGTGTGTGTGATTTGCTGCACTGATGTGGGCTTGATTGCGAACAGTTGCGCACATCGGTCATTATTGTCCCACAGCGGTCATTATTGAAAAATAATGACCGCTGTCGGGGGGCTATTGACCAATCACAAGCAAGCATTTCGGTGAATGTGAAAACGCCATGTAATAAAGAAGGTTAACCTTTCACTACCACACTACAGTAGGTTAACCCTTTCACTACCATACTACAGAAGGTTAACTCTTTCACTACCACACTATATATGGTTAACCCTTTCACTACCACAGGGTCCTACTAATCACCCCAAAGTACCAGAAAATACCAGAAAATACCAGAAAATACCCCAAAATACCCCAAAGTATACCCCAAAATACCAGAAACTACCCCAAAATACCCCAAAGTATACCCCAAAATACCAGAAACTACCCCAAAATACCCCAAAATACCAGAAAATACCAGAAAATACCAGAAACTACCCCAAAATACCCCAAAGTATACCCCAAAATACCAGAAACTACCCCAAAATACCAGAAAATACCAGAAAATACCCCAAAATACCCCAAAGTATACCCCAAAATACCAGAAACTACCCCAAAATACCCCAAAATACCCCAAAGTATACCCCAAAATACCAGAAACTACCCCAAAATACCCCAAAATACCAGAAACGACCCCAAAATACCAGAAAATACCAGAAAATACCAGAAACTACCCCAAAATACCCCAAAGTATACCCCAAAAAACCAGAAACTACCCAAAAATACCCCAAAATACCAGAAAATACCCCAAAATACCAGAAAATACCAGAAAATACCAGAAACGACCCCAAAATACCCCAAAGTATACCCCAAAATACCAGAAACTACCCCAAAATACCCCAAAATACCAGAAAATACCAGAAACTACCAGAAACTACCCCAAAATACCCCAAAGTATACCCCAAAATACCAGAAACTACCCCAAAATACCAGAAAATACCAGAAAATACCAGAAACGACCCCAAAATACCCCAAAGTATACCCCAAAATACCAGAAACTACCCCAAAATAACCTAAAATACCCCAAAGTATACCCCAAAGTACCAGAAAATACCATAAAATACCCCAAAAAACCCCAAAGTACCCCAGAATACCCCAAAGTATACCCCAAAGTACCAGAAAATACCCCAAAATACCCCAAAGTATACCCCAAAGTACCAGAAAATACCAGAAAATACCCCAAAATACCCCAAAGTACCCCAAATAGTGTGTAATAGTGTAATAGTGTAATAGTAGTAATAGTGTGTAATAGTGTAATAGTGTGTAATAGTGTAATAGTGTAATAGTGTGATAGTGTGTAATAGTGTAATAGTGTGTAATAGTGTGTAATAGTGTAATAGTGTGTAATAGTGTAATAGTGTAATAGTGTGTAATAGTGTAATAGTGTGTAATAGTGTGTAAAAGTGTAATAGTGTGCTAGTGTAATAGTGTAATAGTGTGTAATAGTGTGTAATAGTGTAATCGTGTGTAATAGTGTAATAGTGTGTAATAGTGTAATAGTGTGTAATAGTGTAATAGTGTAATAGTGTGTAATAGTGTAATAGTGTGTAATAGTGTAATTTTGTGTAATAGTGTAATAGTGTAATAGTGTGTAATAGTGTAATAGTGTAATAGTGTCTAATAGTGTAATAGTGTGTAATTGTGTGCTAGTGTAATTGTGTAATAGTGTGTAATAGTGTAATAGTGTGATAGTGTAATAGTGTGTAATAGTGTAATAGTGTGTAATAGTGTGATAGTGTAATAGTGTGTAATAGTGTAATAGTGTGTAATAGTGTAATAGTCTAATAGTGTGTAATAGTGTAATAGTGTGTAATAGTGTAATAGTGTGTAATAGTGTGCATGTGTGTGTGTGTGCGTGTGTGTGTGTGCGCGTGTGCGTGTGCGTGTGTGTGTGTGTGTGTGTGTGTGTGTGCGTGCGTGTGTGTGTGTGTCTCCACATTATGGCTGTAGTGACTGAGGCACTCTGTACTCTGGCTGCATCCAGGAAGTTATTAACGCAGTAAAGGTTTAGTGAGACAAAGAGTGAGACATAAAAAACGTAGAGGGCTCAGGAGGTAGAGCCAAGCGCTCGTCTGGTTAATCAGAAGATTCCCGGTTCGATTCCGGCTCCTCCCGGCGGCGTGTCCGAGTGTCCTTGAGCAAGACACTTAAGCCCTGCTCCTCCCGGTGAGCAGATTGGCACTTGGCATGGTCGCCTCCGCCGTCGGTGTGTGAGTGAATGTGAGGCATAAATTGTAAAGCGCTTTGGATAAAAGAGTTATATAAATAGCTCCTTCTCCCCCTCTTCTCCCTCTCTCTCTCTCTCTATCCATCTTTCTCTCTCCCTCCCTCCCTCTCTCTCCCTTCTTCTTTCTCTTCCTCTCTCTCCCCCTTCTCTCTCTCCATCTCCCTCTATCCCCCTTCTCTCTCTCCATCTCCCTCTCTCCCCCTTCTCTCTCTCTCCATCTCCCCCCTCTATCTCTCTCTCTCTCTCTATCCATCTTTCTCTCTCCCTCCCTCCCTCTCTCTCCCTTCTTCTCTCTCTCTCTCTCCCCGTTCTCTCTCTCCCCCTTCTCTCTCTCCATCTCCCTCTATCCCCCTTCTCTCTCTGCGCTCTGGGGAGATCTTTTATTTTTAGAGCATTAACTCTGTGGAATGGCCTGCCTCGGAACCTCTGCTGCATTTACAGTAGATTCACTTTTAAAAAGAATCTTACATTGTTTTTAAATTGTTTTTAACACTGTAAAGTAATTTTTTGTTTTTGTTTTACACTAATGTAATTTTAGCTATATTAATTGTTACAGTAGGTTCATTATGCATTGTGTGTACTGACTTTAAATTTTTTGCAATAGTGATTGTTTTTGTGTGTTTTTTTGTGTGTGGACCCCAGGAAGACTAGCTGGTTGCTATCGCACCAGCTAATGGGGATCCCTAATAAAATCAAATCAAATCTCTCCATCTCCCTCTATCCCCCTTCTCTCTCTCTCCATCTCCCCCCCCCTCTCTCTCTCTCTCTCTCTCTCTCTCTCTCTCTCTATCTCTCTCTCTCTCTCTCTCTCCATCTCCCTCTATCCCCCTTCTCTCTCTCCATCTCCCCCTCTCTCTCTCTCTCTCTCTCTCTCTCTCTCTCTCTCTCTCTCTCTCTCTCTCTCTCTCTCTCTCTCTCTCTCTCTCTCTCCCCCCCCTGGTTGGTTTCCCTTGTTCCACAGCTCCTCCATCAAGATGCCATACAAGTTGGAATCCATCTTGAGTGCTAGAGACCCGGACACACACACACGTACACACACACACACACACACACACACGCGCACACACACACACACACACATGTACACACACACACACACACACACACACACACACACGTGCACACACACACACACACACACACACTGCACACTATTACACACTATTACACTATTACACTATTACACACTATTACACTATTACACTATTACACTATTACACACTATTACACTATTACACACTATTACATTATCACACTATTACACACTATTACACTATTACACACTATTACACTATTACACTATTACACACTATTACACTATTACACACTATTACACTATTACACACTATTACACTATTACACACTATTACATTATCACACTATTACACTATTACACACTATTACACTAGCACACTATTACACTATTACACACTATTACACACTATTACACTATTACACACTATTACACTATTACACTTTTACACACTATTACACACTATTCCACTATTACACACTATTACACTATTACACACTATTACACTATTACATTTACATTTACATTTACATTTAGTCATTTAGCTGACGCTTTTATCCAAAGCGACTTACAAGTTCTGTACGACAAGCCATCAGGAAGAGCACAACTATATCAGCTGAGTAACAATGTTCATCAAAGTGTTGAGTGCTACAGTGTAGGTTAGTTTATTAGGACAAGTGCATGACAGTATGGTTAGTTAGGGTTAGATTTTTTTTTTTTTTTTTAATTCAGATAATGGTTGAAGAAGTGAGTCTTTAGTCGACGGCGAAAGATTGGACGTGTTTCGGCTGTCCTAACTGGGGTGGGTAGTTCATTCCACCATTGTGGGGCAAGGACTGAGAATAGGCGACTTCTCTTTGATGACCCTCCCGGAGCTTGGATAGGAGTAGGTCTGAGGCGGCCAGAAGATGCAGAGCGTAGGGGTCTTGAGGGTGTGTAGTTAGAGACCATTGACCGGAGGTAGGCGGGAGCAGTTCCCTTTGCCGCACGGTATGCTAGGTCAAGGGCCTTGAAGCGGATTCATGCAGCAATGGGGAGCCAGTGCAGGTCCCTAAGAAGTGGGGTGACATGGGCCGACTTCGGTAGGTTTGAGATCAGGCGGGCCGCTGCGTTCTGAATGAGTTGAAGAGGCTTAGTGGCAGTGGCCGGGAGGCCAGCGAGCAGTGCATTGCAGTAGTCGAGGCGGGAGATGACTGTTGATTGGACGAGGAGTTGGGTGGCTTCTTTTGTCAGGAAGGGGCGTATCCTTCTGACGTTGCTCAGGAGGAATCGGCAGGTTCTGGTTGTCGCTGCGATGTGAGCAGAGAAGTTCAACTGGTCGTCGAGGACAACACCAAGGTTCTTGGCGGTCGGGGACGCGGTCACAGCTGCATTCTCGACTGTGATGGAAAGGTCGGTCAGGGGGGAGGATTTGGCCGGCAGGTGGAGCAATTCTGTTTTGCTTAGGTTCAGTTTGAGGTGGTTGGTCGTCATCCAGGCGGAGATGTCGGACAGACAGGCCGAGATCCGCTCAGAGACGTGGATATCTGAGGGAGGGAAGGAGAGGAAGAGTTGAGTATCGTCGGCATAACAGTGGTAGGAGAAGCCATGAGACGTGATAATGTTACCCAGTGATTTAGTGTAGAGGGAGAAGAGAAGGGGTCCTAAAACCTATTACACACTATTACACTATTACACACTATCACACTATAACACTATTACACACTATTACACTATTACACACTATTACTACTATTACACTATTACACACTATTACTACTATCACACTATTACACTATTACACACTATTACACTATTACACTAGCACACTATTACACTATTACACACTATTACACTATTACACACTATTACACTATTACACACTATTACACTATTACACACTATTACACTATTACACACTATTACACTATTACACTATTACACACTATTACACAAAATTACACTATTACACTATTACACACTATTACACTATTACACACTATTACACTATTACACACTATTACACTATTACACACTATTACACACTATTACACTATTACACACTATTACACACTATTACACTATTACACACTATTACACTATTACACTATTACACACTATTACACTATTACACTATTACACACTATTACACACTATTACACTAGTACACACTATTACACTATTACACACTATCACACTATTACACTATTACACTATTACACACTATTACACTATTACACACTATTACACTATTACACACTATTACACACTATTACACACTATCACACTATTACACTATTACACTATTACACACGATTACACTATTACACACTATTACACACTATTACACACTATTACACTATTACACACTGTTACACTATTACACACTATTACACTATTACACACTATTACACTATTACACACTATTACACTATTACACACTATTACACTATTACACACTATCACACTATTACACTATTACACTATTACACACTAGTACACTATTACACACTATTACACACTATTACACTATTACACTATTACACACTTACACTATTACACACTATTACACTATTACACACTATCACACTATTACACTATTACACACTATTACACTATTACACTATTACACACTATTACACACTATTACACTATTACACACTATTACACTATTACACACTATCACACTATTACACTATTACACACTATTACACTATTACACACTATTACACACTATTACACTATTACACACTATTACACTATTACACACTATTACACTATTACACACTATTACACTATTACACTATTACACTATTACACACTATTACACTATTACACACTATTACACTATTACACTTACACACTATTACACTATTACACACTATTACACTATTACACACTATCACACTATTACACTATTACACTATTACACACTATTACACTATTACACACTATTACACACTATTACACTATTACACTATTACACTATTACACACTATTACACTATTACACACTATCACACTATTACACTATTACACACTATTACACTATTACACTTTTACACACTATTACACTATTACACACTATTACACACTATTACACTATTACACTATTACACACTATTACACACTATTACACTATTACACACTATCACACTATTACACTATTACACTATTACACACTATTACACTATTACACTATTACACACTATTACACTATTACACACTATTACACTATTACACACTATTACACTATTACACACTATCACACTATTACACTATTACACTATTACACACTATTACA
Source organism: Notolepis coatsorum (assembly GCF_963971535.1). Taxonomy (NCBI): domain Eukaryota; kingdom Metazoa; phylum Chordata; class Actinopteri; order Aulopiformes; family Paralepididae; genus Notolepis; species Notolepis coatsorum. Next base: position 10,439 of record NW_028169345.1, on the reverse strand, counting down.
CTATTACACACTATTACACACTATTACACTATTACACTATTACACACTATTTGGGGTACTTTGGGGTATTTTGGGGTATTTTCTGGTATTTTCTGGTACTTTGGGGTATACTTTGGGGTATTTTGGGGTATTTTCTGGTACTTTGGGGTATACTTTGGGGGTATTTTGGGGTACTTTGGGGTATTTTGGGGTATTTTCTGGTACTTTGGGGTATACTTTGGGGTATTTTAGGGTATTTTGGGGTAGTTTCTGGTATTTTGGGGTATACTTTGGGGTATTTTGGGGTAGTTTCTGTTATTTTCTGGTATTTTCTGGTATTTTGGGGTATTTTGGGGTAGTTTCTGGTATTTTGGGGTATACTTTGGGGTATTTTGGGGTAGTTTCTGGTATTTTCTGGTATTTTCTGGTATTTTGGGGTATTTTGGGGTAGTTTCTGGTATTTTGGGGTATACTTTGGGGTATTTTGGGGTAGTTTCTGGTAGTTTCTGGTATTTTGGGGTAGTTTGGGGTAGTTTCTGGTATTTTGGGGTATACTTTGGGGTATTTTGGGGTAGTTTCTGGTATTTTCTGGTATGTTGGGGTATTTTGGGGTAGTTTCTGGTATTTTGGGGTATTTTGGGGTAGTTTCTGGTATTTTGGGGTATACTTTGGGGTATTTTGGGGTATTTTGGGGTAGTTTCTGGTATTTTGGGGTATACTTTGGGGTATTTTGGGGTATTTTGGGGTAGTTTCTGGTATTTTGGGGTATACTTTGGGGTATTTTGGGGTAGTTTCTGGTATTTTCTGGTATTTTCTGGTATTTTGGGGTAGTTTCTGGTATTTTGGGGTATACTTTGGGGTATTTTGGGGTCGTTTCTGGTATTTTCTGGTATTTTCTGGTATTTTGGGGTACTTTCTGGTATTTTGGGGTATACTTTGGGGTATTTTGGGGTTAGTTTCTGGTATTTTCTGGTATTTTGGGGTATTTTGGGGTAGTTTCTGGTATTTTGGGGTATACTTTGGGGTATTTTGGGGTAGTTTCTGGTATTTTGGGGTATACTTTGGGGTATTTTGGGGTAGTTTCTGGTATTTTCTGGTATTTTCTGGTACTTTGGGGTGATTAGTAGGACCCCTACCACACTAAATACGGTTAACCCTTTCACTACCACACTACAGAAGGTTAACCATTTCACTACAGATGGTTAACCCTTTCACTACCACACTACAGACGGTTAACCTTTCACTACCACTGTACAAAGGGTTAACCCTTTCACTACCACACTACAGAAGATTAACCCTGTAGTGTGGTAGTGAAAGGTTAACCTTCTGTAATGTGGTAGTGAAAGGTTCATATTCTGTAGTGTGGTAGTGAAAGGGTTAACCTTCAGTAATGTGGTAGTGAAAGGTTAATATTCTGTAGTGTGTCAGTGAAAGGTTAACCTTCTGTAGTGTGGTAGTGAAAGGTTAACCTTCTGTAGTGTGGTAGTGAAAGGTTAACCTTCTGTAGTGTGGTAGTGAAAGGTTAACCTTCTGTAGTGTGGTAGTGAAAGGTTAACCTTCTGTAGTGTGATAGTGAAAGGTTAACCTTCTGTAGTGTGGCAGTGTAAGGTTAACCTTTTGTAGTGTGGTAGTGAAGTTTCAAGTTTCAAGTTTCTTTAATAGTTGTCATACAGAAGTACAGAATACTTTTGTACAAAATGCTTCTTACTGTTGCGCTCCAGAGACTGTGCATGACAAGATAAGTATGAAATAAAAACATAGTAAAAATTAGAAGTAAAAAAAGAGGTCACAGTGTTCAGTTTAGACATATGTACAATGTTCGTAGACGTAGTTACCATACAATATACAATACTGTGCAGTGTACTAATATACAATACTATATAGTGCAAGGCATAAATGGACGAGGTGCAGTTTAGGTACAATTCACAGTAGGTGTACGAGTTGTAGTGCAAATCCTTTATCAATAAATATAAAGTGTAAGTGTGTTTGTGTGATCTAAAGTGTGGAGAGTGGGTGCTGCAGTGTGTTGTTTGTTTGAGTGAGTGTGTGCGTGTGGGTGTGTGTGCTGTGTGCATTTGATGGTTGTTGCATAGTGATTATTGTTCGTTTAGCGATTATTGTTCGTTTAGCAGCCTGATGGCCTGGGGATAGAAGCTCCTTCTGAGTCTTTCTGTGCTCGCCATAAGACTCCGGTATCGCTTGCCTGACGGCAGCAGTTCAAAGAGGCAGTTGTTCGGGTGGCTCGAGTCCTTAATAATTCTCTTAGCCTTCCCCTTGCACCGCTTGTTGTAAATGTTCTGGAGGGTGGGAAGCCCCCCTCTTATTGTGCGTTCGGCTGAACGTGTCACTCTTTGTAGTCTGCTACGGTCTTGTGCAGTGCTATTCCCAAACCAGGAGGTGATGTTGCCGGTCAGGATGCTCTCTATTGTACATGAGTAGAAGTTCCTAAGGATCTTCTGACTGACTTGGAACTTCCTTAGGCGCCTGAGGAAGTAGAGGCGTTGTCGTGCCTTCTTCACAACACTGTCAATGTGTGTGGTCCATGTCAAGTCCTCGGATATGTGGGCTCCGAGGTACTTGAAACTGTTCACTCTCTCAACTGGTGCCCCGTCGATGCTGAGGGGGCTGTAGTCCTTGACCCCCGACCTCCTGAAGTCCACAATCATCTCTTTTGTTTTGCTGACGTTCAGGGAGAGGCAGTTCTCCTGACACCACTGTGACAGGTTCTCTACCTCTTCCATAGAAAGGTTAACCTTCTGTAGTGTGGTAGTGAAAGGTTAACCTTCTGTAGTAAGTAAGTAAGTAAGTAAGTAAGTATTTATAAAGCACCTTTCATACATGTCATGTAGCTCAAAGTGCTGTACACAATTATAGGCATATATAACGATAAAAGCAATAAAGTCATAGTGATCAGTTAAGATCAATGTTAAAAAAAAATAATAATAATAATAATAATAATAATAATAATAGTAACGTAAAAATGAAAATAACGTAAAAACAGTCATTTGCTTACCAGTTTGGGAGAACAGGTCCGCACAAACATTTCCGCTCAGTGGCAACCGGAAATGCACTAAACCAATGCACTTGTATGGTAGGTAGCAATGTTTAGGTCTTATAATGCTAGTGTAGTTACGTTTTTATCAGTGGTCATAGTTGGGTCCATAGTGCTTTACCAAGTCCCACGGATCCATCAGTGGCCGTGTATTGTGTGCGTATGTACCCGTTCGCTCATGTGGTCAGTGGCCAGAGTTGGGTCCACAGGACTTATCCAAGTCCCATGGACCCATCAGTGGCCGCGTCTTGTGGTAGAAAGAAAGAAAAAGAAAAACGCATAAAGAAAACAGTCTAAAGTTTGAAAGTTTGGGAGGTCCGCAAAAACACGCCTTCAGCTCAGAAGCTGAGGTGTGTCAAAAACTTTTGAAAAACTGGAGGCGTGTCTCCTATTGTACCCATCCTTCATCTAAGAAGTTTGAAAGTTTGGGAGGTCCGCAGAAACACGCCTTCAGCTCAGAAGCTGAGGCGTGTCAAAAACTTTTGAAAAACTGGAGGCGTGTCTCCTATTGTACCCATTCCTTCATCTAAAAAGTTTGAAAGTTTGGGAGGTCCGCAAAAACACGCCTTCAGCTCAGAAGCTGAGGTGTGTCAAAAACGTTTGAAAAACTGGAGGCGTGTCTCCTATTGTACCCATTCCTTCATCTAAAAAGTTTGAAAGTTTGGGAGGTCCGCAAAAACACTCCTTCAGCTCAGAAGCTGAGGCGTGTCAAAAACTTTTGAAAAACTGGAGGCGTGTCTCCTATGTACCCGTTCCTTCATCTAAAAAGTTGGGTCCACAAGGCTTATCCTAGCCTCATGGATCCATCAGGTTTTTCCAAGCCATAACTATTTGTAAGCTAGACTGTATAGGTACGTTTTTAATTTTCCTTTAAAAATGTGTATAGAGCTGGCGTTTCTGATGTGTGTTGGTAGTGTGTTCCATAGTTTTGGGGCATAGTTGGCAAATGCCATACTTCCTATCCTTTTTTGGTTTCTGGGCGTGTCTAGTAAACCTGTAGTGGATGACCGTAGCGTTCTTGAGGGCAGATAACTAACTAGGGAATTTGCTATGTATTTTGGGCCTTGCTCATTAAGAGCTTTATATGTTAGGAAAAGGACCTTAAAATCAATTCTATGAGTTATTGGAAGCCAGTGCAGAGTGGCCAGGACTGGAGTGATATGTTCTCTTCTCCTTGTATGAGTTAGTAATCGAGCTGCAGAGTTTTGGATAAGCTGAAGCTTCCCAATGGTTGCTTTGGGAAGACCAGTGAACAGTGCATTACAATAGTCAAGCCGACTTGATACAAAAGCATGAATAAGTTTCTCTGCATCCTTTTTATTTACGAAAGGTCTTACTTTCGCTATGTTTCTTAGGTGGAAGAATGACGTTTTCATGGCCTTATTTATATGAGACTTAAAGGTCAGGTCTGAGTCCAAGATGACACCTAGGCTTGTAACCTCAGTCTTTACATAGGATGACAGACTCCCCAGGTTTTTACAAAGCACTTCCCTTTTCGCTTTTGGGCCGATCAATAGGATTTCGGTCTTGCTTTCGTTTAATTTTAGGAAGTTATTGTTCATCCACTTGTTTATTGCTAACAGACAATTTGTAATGGACTGTATGGCTGTAGTGTTATTTGGTTCTGCGGAGATATATAGTTGTGTATCATCAGCATAACTATGGAAGCATACATTGTGGTCTCGAATGATGTCCCCGAGGGGCAGCATATATAGTGAGAAGAGTAATGGACCAAGGCAGCTTCCTTGTGCGACTCCAAAATTGCTGTTATGTTCCTCGGATACATTGTCTCCAAGCTTAACATAGAACCTTCTTCCCTTAATGTATGTTATGAGCCAATTTAGTACATGATCGGAAAAGCCAACCAGTCTTTCTAGACGACTGATCAAGATATTATGGTCAATCGTATCGAACGCTGCACTAAGGTCCAATAGGACAAGAATTGAGACTTTGCCAGCATCGGAGTTTAGCCTGAGGTCGCTAACTATTTTGGTAAGGGCAGTTTCAGTGCTGTGATTTGTTCTGAAACCTGATTGTAGTTCATCCATGATGTTATTATCTTTGAGAAAGGAGTTTATTTGTACTGAGACTATCTTTTCTAATATCTTGCTGATAAATGGAAGGTTCGATATTGGCCTATAGCTTTTTAGTTCGTTTACATCTAAGTTTGTTTTCTTTAGTAGTGGTTTTACTACAGCTGTTTTAAATGCATCTGGAAAAGTGCCTGTTTGAAGAGACATATTTATGATTTCAAGGACATGATTTGAGACACTATCAAACACTCGCTTGAGAAATGCTGTTGGTATAGGATCGAGGCAGGAGGTGGCGGAATTACACTCAGAGACAATCTTACAGAGGTCAGGTAATGTAATACATGTGAATTCCCCCATAGTTATCTCAGGTGGGGTTTCACTCATAGCCAGATCCATATCAGCGGTAATGCTTGCTCTAATCAATGATATTTTTTCATTAAAGAAAACTGCGAACTCTTCACATTTTGTGGCTGATTGCTGCGGTATATGGGGGGGTGGTATGTTAATCAGCCGGTCAATGGTGGAAAAAAGTACCCTCGAGTTACCCATATTTTCTGAGATCATTTTGGAAAAATATTCCTTTCTCGCAAGTTGTATTGCCTTATTGTATGCGCCCATGGCGTCTTTGTATAAATTAAAGTGAGCTGCGAGTTTGAGTTTCCTCCATTTTCGCTCGGCTATCCTACATTTTCTCTTGTTATCTTTAACATTGGTTTTATTTAGCCATGGAGAGATTCTATCAGTTTTTACCTTTTTAACCTTTAGAGGGGCAACAGTATCTAACACGGTTGACAAGGTGTTGTGGAAGTTTTGCACTTGCTGATTTAAGGAGGATTTACTGCATTGGTCGTATGATTTCATCATACTAGAGAATTTTGCTTCAGCTCTAGCGTCCAGAAGCCTTCTGTGAACTAGGAATTCGCTTCTGGTCTTATGTAATATTAGGCTTGTACCATAGAACACACAATAATGGTCAGAAATTGGAATTTGTTTTACTGATATATTCTCAATGTTTAGCCCTGTTGTTATTAGTAGGTCCAGAGTGTTGCCATGTTGGTGGGTGGCCTCGTGAACATGTTGCATCAGTCCAAAACTGTCCAGTAGGTTCAGAAACTCACAACCCCTGGGGTCATCCTTTTTGTTGATATGAATATTTAGATCTCCATTAAGAATGATTCTATCATACCTGGTAATGCAGATCGATATGAGTTCTGAAAATTCCTGTATGAAGAGTGGCGAGTACCTTGGTGGTCGATACAATGTCACACATATTACTGGCATTTCTGTTTTCAATACAATAGCAAGGTATTCAAACGATAAAAATGTTCCCAGGTCAATATCATTGCACACAAATTGAGTGGAGATGATTGCTGCTATTCCTCCTCCCCTCCCACTCTGTCTGTTTGATTGATAGAATTTAAAATTGGAAGGGCAGGTCTCAATCAGTGTTGCTACACCAGTGATATTGTCTAACCATGTCTCTACTAAAAACATACAATGTACACCATGTTTTACTATGAGTTCATTTATCAGAAATGATTTTTGTTTCAGCGCTCTAACGTTGAACAGTGCTAGTTTTAGCTGTACGGGTTCTGTAGTGGGGTGTGAGATAGTCTGTGGTTGAACACTGATATTGATAAGGTTAGATTTACATATGGGACGTGATAATGAGTAATTGATTAGTCTTTTGGTGATCAGAATCGGGATGACACTCAACGTGTTTTTTTGTAGTTTAGGCTGCTTCTGTATATAGTCTACAGAGCTAGATATGGTTGGTTGTCAGGCCAGTGATGCTATACTTTGTATGACGTTATGTATTAGCACATTTACCCCTGATATGTTTGGATGGATGCCATCGGGTCTGTAATGGTCTTTCCTGGACCAGAGCAGATCAAAGTTATTTATATAGCAAAGTCCTATAGTAGTACAGTGGGTCTGTAGCCATTTGTGCAACCAGAACAGACGGCTAAATCGCTCAGATCCACGACCCATGGATGGAATGGGGCCAGACACAATGCATATTTTACCCAGGCTTTCAATAGTGAGTATTAGTGATTCAAAGTCAGATTGGAGTTTAACGGATTGTCTAGCCATTACGTCATTTGCTCCGATATGAATAATAACGGTGTGGGCGGACGGATATCTCTCGATGATTTCGGGAGTACACTCCAGTAAGTCAGTAACTTTTAAACCGGAAAAACAATACGTAATGCCGTGTGGTATTTGCAAAAACCTGGTGATGGAATCTCCGATGAGTAGGATCTCTGGCTGTTCCTGGATGCATTCCCCGTCGTAGATGGCCAGGTTTCTATGGTGAAAAGCCGCAGGAGTAGCGTCTGCATTGCTGGCGGAGTTAGACGATTGGTCGGGCAGCAGCGCCGTGAGGAGGGGCTCATTCACAGCGGCATTTCCATCGATGACACTCGCCGTTTGAATGATCATCCTGGTATGTGCTGCAGAGCACCGCAGACGAGGGCGTTTAAACTTTGGGGAGTCGGACCCATCGCGTGAGTCTGGGGAGCTTGGCGATGCGAGAGCAAACAGGGCAGAGCGCTTTCTGCTCCGGGGCGCAGATATACTTCCATGGTTGAGTTGTGAGCTGGAGAGGGCCGTCGTCCTGGTAGCTTCGCTTGGAGCCTGGCTAGTAGCTAGGCTAGTAGCTAGGCTAGTAGCTATCCTCGGATAGTCTTTGAGCAAAGCTAAACTACTAGCAGCAGGAGACGGAAACGAAGGAGAGCCAAGGATGCTGGAATCACTACAAAGAGGATTGAATCGGTTTGATAGTTGAGGTGAATCAACGGGATCATAGAGAGGAAGGGAGAGCTTCCGTCGGCCCCTCACCACTGTCGCCCAGGAGGGACTGCTGGTGCAGCCTGCGTCCGCTTGTTCCATGCTAGCCAGCTTGGACATTAGCTCCGTTTGACGCTTGATAAGATCCACTACTAGTATCTCGATGTTCTTCAGTTCCGTTCGCATCTCTGCGACATCTGATGTTGGAGCCATTTCCTCGGGGGAGCTCAGCACTGTGAGTACTGTAGCGTGTAGCTGTAGCTATGGCAACAACAAGCGCCGATAGCTTTAGGTCACGTCCAGTAAGAAGTCACATAAAACCAATAAATCCAACAGTATAAACGATAAGAGCAAAAGTCACAGTGATCAGTTAAGATCACTGGTTAAAAGATGGTAAAAAGAAAGAAAACAGTCTAAAGTTTGAAAGTTTGGGAGGTCCGCAAAAACACGTCCGTTCAGTAGTACGTAACCGGAGTGTAGTGGATCCAACCAACTAACACACAGGAATGCAGGAGGAGGGGATAGTGTGGTAGTGAAAGGTTAACCTTTTGTAGTGTGGTAGTAAAAGGTTAACCTTTTGTAGTGTGGTAGTGAAAGGTTAACCTTCTGTAGTGTGGTAGTGAAAGGTTAACGATAGGTTATGACTATAACCAAGTTCTGTTAGTTAGGGGCGATGCTTGGCATCACTACTGCACTATCTCGCGTACGTGCACGCGTACTGAATAAACCACAAATGTACCTCTAATACCAGTATTAGTCTGACCACACCCCTCATCAGCTTACCTTCATAAGCAGGTGTGTGGTCACCTGCTCTCCTCCTTCCCAAGCTTTCACCACAAGGTGAGGACAAGGGCTGCAGCGGCCGTCTGATGCCAAGCATCGCCCCTAACTAACAGAACTTGGTTATAGTCATAACCTATCGTTCTGTATCGTTAGTGGCTTAGCTTGGCATCACTACTGCACAAGGGAGGCCAAGCGGAGCCACTTGGCTGACAAATACACCCCGCTGACAGCCCCCCAAAACCATCAGAACAGGGAGGGCCGAGCCCCCCCGACCCCCCCTAATGGAGGGTATCCCCCCTATTAGAGGCTTCACGGGAAGGCGACGGACCCGACCGTGCGAAGAGGCACTCAAGCAACTTAACGCACAGGGTGAGCAGACCGTGGCTTGACCCCACGACTACACACACGCACAACCCGCATGCCACCCGGGAACGAACGGAGGAACAACCTCGTTACTGCCCCCAGAATCACGGGGCCAAGGGCAAACCCAACCCCGTGGCAAGGCCGTAGCAGCGGAGCGCGAAGGAAGACCCAGACCCACCAAAAGGACTGGACTCCCTGGAATGGGGGCCCGGAGAAGTCCATGATGCCAGCATCAAGACCCCACCAGGTGGGCACGTAGTGCCCCGCCCCCCACATCGCCAGCGTATTCGGACAAAGGCCCCTCAGTTACTGCACCTGGTATTCCCAGGCGGAATCCCATCCAAGTACCAACCAGGCCAGAACCTGCTCAGCTTCCGAGATCGGACGAGATCGGGCGTGTTCAGGTTGGTATGGCCGTAAGCCGAGCGGGCCCCGTCCCCCCAATAGTACACCGCCTGGCACACTGACCCTGCAGAACAGGCAGTCAGCATGGCCGTAAGCACACAAAAAGGTTAACCAACGGAAGCAGGCAGCGCACCGGGGAAAAACCAGGCAACAGGCTGTTAACCCCAGCCTGGAGACTGCGGACGAGACAGGCGCCAGAGGGGACAGCTGAACACAGCCGCCCCGGCGGAAGGAGCGTAAGCTGGCGGTGTTGCATGACCAAGCCTCCATTTAAAAACCCCCACCCAGAGGGGTCGAGGCAGAGAAGGCTGACACGATTGGCAGACGTCATGAACGTGCAGGGGCACCCTCAAACGGTGAACCCGGGAGTTGACACTGCTCCAACACACCAGGGAATCAACCACCTCGGTGTTACCCAATGCGGTGGTTGTTCCTATAACCCCTCAAGAAAAAACTCCAAAACACACCTGCGGGCATACACCGGCTATACCGCAGTACAAGTGTTTCAGTTTCCAAAAAGGGTTAACCCAGGCCTACGGGTCGCAAACATCACTTCGGACCGGGCCTGGCGGTACGGGAAGCACAGGGTCACCAGAGGAGGTCAAAAAACCACCCCCACAGGCCCCTCTTCGCCATGCGTGAGAGAGGAGCGAAAAATAATGGAGAACCAGCCCCTAAGCACACCGTACCTGGTATTCCCCGGCGGTCTCCCAACCAAGTACTAACCAGGACCAACCTGTGTAGCGGCCGAGATCCGACGAGATCGAGCGCGTACAGAATGGCATGGCTGTAAGCCATGACGACAGTGCTGAGTAAAAACATACCCAACCAGGGTCTCCATAGCGCTTAACCCTGTGACACCCAGACCGACCTGGCATTTTTCCCCCTGAAAAAAGCCCAAGTCCCTCAGGGTACCAGAACAGCAGATCTGCATCCCCGGCGGACAACGGGTTCAACTGATCTGGACCAGCGTGACCAGAACCAGTCCCGTGCCCTAACCACGCCGACATGCCTACTCCAGGAGAAGGGCAGAT
>NW_028169346.1:0-83029 GCF_963971535.1 Notolepis coatsorum | reverse complement strand
CAGGTAGATACAGCTGGTCTTCAGGTAGATACAGCTGGTCTTCAGGTAGATACAGCAGGTCTTCAGGTAGATACAGCTGGTCTTCAGGTAGATACAGCTGGTCTTCAGGTAGATACAGCTGGTCTTCAGGTAGATACAGCTGGTCTTCATACAGCTGGTCTTCAGGTAGATACAGCTGGTCTTCAGGTACAGCTGGTCTTCAGGTAGATACAGCTGTCTTCAGGTAGATACAGCTGGTCTTCAGGTAGATACAGCTGGTCTTCAGGTAGATAGTGTCTTTACAGCTGGTCTTCAGGTAGATACAGCTGGTCTTCAGGTAGATACAGCTGGTCTTCAGGTAGATACAGCTGGTCTTCAGGTAGATACAGCTGGTCTTCAGGTAGATACAGCTGGTCTTCAGGTAGATACAGCTGGTCTTCAGGTAGATACAGCTGGTCTTCAGGTAGATACAGCTGGTCTTCAGGTAGATACAGCTGGTCTTCAGGTAGATACAGCTGGTCTTCAGGTAGATACAGCTGCTGTCTTCAGTAGATACAGCTGGTCTTCAGGTAGATACAGCTGGTCTTCAGGTAGATACAGCTGGTCTTCAGGTAGATACAGCTGGTCTTCAGGTAGATACAGCTGGTCTTCAGGTAGATACAGCTGGTCTTCAGGTAGATACAGCTGGTCTTCAGGTAGATACAGCTGGTCTTCAGTAGATACAGCTGGTCTTCAGGTAGATACAGCTGGTCTTCAGGTAGATACAGCTGGTCTTCAGTAGATACAGCTGGTCTTCAGGTAGATACAGCTGGTCTTCAGGTAGATACAGCTGGTCTTCAGGTAGATACAGCTGGTCTTCAGGTAGATACAGCTGGTCTTCAGTAGATACAGCTGGTCTTCAGGTAGATACAGCTGGTCTTCAGGTAGATACAGCTGGTCTTCAGTAAGATACAGCTGGTCTTCAGGTAGACAGCTGGTCTTCAGGTAGATACAGCTGGTCTTCGGTAGATACAGCTGGTCTTCAGGTAGATACAGCTGGTCTTCAGGTAGATACAGCTGGTCTTCAGGTAGATACAGCTGGTCTTCAGGTAGATACAGCTGGTCTTCAGGTAGATACAGCTGGTCTTCATACAGCTGGTCTTCAGGTAGATACAGCTGGTCTTCAGGTAGATACAGCTGGTCTTCAGGTAGATACAGCTGGTCTTCAGGTAGATACAGCTGGTCTTCAGGTAGATACAGCTGGTCTTCAGGTAGATACAGCTGGTCTTCAGGTAGATACAGCTGGTCTTCAGGTAGATACAGCTGGTCTTCAGGTAGATACAGCTGGTCTTCAGGTAGATACAGCTGGTCTTCAGGTAGATACAGCTGGTCTTCAGGTAGATACAGCTGGTCTTCAGGTAGATACAGCTGGTCTTCAGGTAGATACAGCTGGTCTTCAGGTAGATACAGCTGGTCTTCAGGTAGATACAGGCTGGTCTTATGATACTGGAGGTAGATACAGCTGGTCTTCAGGTTAGATACAGCTGGTCTTCAGGTAGATACAGCTGGTCTTCAGGTAGATACAGCTGGTCTTCAGGTAGATACAGCTGGTCTTCATACAGCTGGTCTTCAGGTAGATACAGCTGGTCTTCAGGTAGATACAGCTGGTCTTCAGGTAGATACAGCTGGTCTTCAGGTAGATACAGCTGGTCTTCAGGTACAGCTGGTCTTCAGGTAGATACAGCTGGTCTTCAGGTAGATACAGCAGGTCTTCAGGTAGATACAGCTGGTCTTCATACAGCTGGTCTTCAGGTAGATACAGCTGGTCTTCAGGTAGATACAGCTGGTCTTCAGGTAGATACAGCTGGTCTTCAGGTAGATACAGCTGGTCTTCAGGTAGATACAGCTGGTCTTCAGGTAGATACAGCTGGTCTTCAGGTAGATACAGCTGGTCTTCAGGTAGATACAGCTGGTCTTCAGGTAGATACAGCTGGTCTTCAGGTAGATACAGCTGGTCTTCATACAGCTGGTCTTCAGGTACAGCTGGTCTTCAGGTAGATACAGCTGGTCTTCAGGTAGATACAGCTGGTCTTCAGGTAGATACAGCTGGTCTTCAGGTAGATACAGCTGGTCTTCAGGTACAGCTGGTCTTCAGGTAGATACAGCTGGTCTTCAGGTAGATACAGCTGGTCCTTCAGGTAGATACCAGCTGGTCTTCAGGTAGATACAGCTGGTCTTCAGGTAGATACAGCTGGTCTTCAGGTAGATACAGCTGGTCTTCAGGTAGATACAGCTGGTCTTCAGGTAGATACAGCTGGTCTTCAGGTAGATACAGCTGGTCTTCAGGTAGATACAGCTGGTCTTCAGGTAGATACAGCTGATTTTCAGGTAGATAATTACAAGCTGGTCTTCAGGTAGATACAGCTGGTCTTCAGGTAGATTCTACAGCTGGTCTTCAGGTAGATACAGCTGGTCTTCAGGTAGATACAGCTGGTCTTCAGGTAGATACAGCTGGTCTTCAGGTAGATACAGCTGGTCTTCAGGTAGATACAGCTGGTCTTCAGGTAGATACAGCTGGTCTTCAGGTAGATACAGCTGGTCTTCAGGTAGATACAGCTGGTCTTCAGGTAGATACAGCTGGTCTTCAGGTAGATACAGCTGGTCTTCAGGTAGATACAGCTGGTCTTCAGGTAGATACAGCTGGTCTTCAGGTAGATACAGCTGGTCTTCAGGTAGATACAGCTGGTCTTCAGGTAGAGCTGGTCTTCAGGTAGATACAGCTGGTCTTCAGGTAGATACAGCTGGTCTTCAGGTAGATACAGCTGGTCTTCAGGTAGATACAGCTGGTCTTCAGGTAGATACAGCTGGTCTTCAGGTAGATACAGCTGGTCTTCAGGTAGATACAGCTGGTCTTCAGGTAGATACAGCTGGTCTTCAGGTAGATACAGCTGGTCTTCAGGTAGAGCTGGTCTTCAGGTAGATACAGCTGGTCTTCAGGTAGATACAGCTGGTCTTCAGGTAGATACAGCTGGTCTTCAGGTAGATACAGCTGGTCTTCAGGTAGATACAGCTGGTCTTCAGGTAGATACAGCTGGTCTTCAGGTAGATACAGCTGGTCTTCAGGTAGATACAGCTGGTCTTCAGGTAGATACAGCTGGTCTTCAGGTAGAAGCTGGTCTTCAGGTAGATACAGCTGGTCTTCAGGTAGATACAGCTGGTCTTCAGGTAGATACAGCTGGTCTTCAGGTAGATACAGCTGGTCTTCAGGTAGATACAGCAGGTCTTCAGGTAGATACAGCTGGTCTTCAGGCAGATACAGCTGGTCTTCAGGTAGATACAGCTGGTCTTCAGGTAGATACAGCTGGTCTTCAGGTAGATACAGCTGGTCTTCAGGTAGATACAGCTGGTCTTCAGGTAGATACAGCTGGTCTTCAGGTAGATACAGCTGGTCTTCAGGTAGATACAGCTGGTCTTCAGGTAGATACAGCTGGTCTTCAGGATACAGCTGGTCTTCAGGTAGATACAGCTGGTCTTCAGGCAGATACAGCTGGTCTTCAGGTAGATACAGCTGGTCTTCAGGTAGATACAGCTGGTCTTCAGGTAGATACAGCTGGTCTTCAGGTAGATACAGCTGGTCTTCAGGTAGATACAGCTGGTCTTCAGGTAGATACAGCTGGTCTTCATACAGCTGGTCTTCAGGTAGATACAGCTGGTCTTCAGGTAGATACAGCTGGTCTTCTGGTAGATACAGCTGGTCTTAGGTAGAGAGGTACAGCTGGTCTTCAGGTAGATACAGCTGGTCTTCAGGTAGATACAGCTGGTCTTCAGGTAGATACAGCTGGTCTTCAGGTAGATACAGCTGGTCTTCAGGTAGATACAGCTGGTCTTCAGGTAGATACAGCTGGTCTTCAGGTAGATACAGCTGGTCTTCAGGTAGATACAGCTGGTCTTCAGGTAGATACAGCTGGTCTTCAGGTAGATACAGCTGGTCTTCAAGTACAGCTGGTCTTCAGGTAGATACAGCTGGTCTTCAGGTAGATACAGCTGGTCTTCAGGTAGATACAGCTGGTCTTCATTTTGGATACAGCTGGCCTTCAGGTAGATACAGCTGGTCTTCAGGTAGATACAGCTGGTCTTCAGGTAGATACAGCTGGTCTTCAGGTAGATACAGCTGGTCTTCAGGTAGATACAGCTGGTCTTCAGGTAGATACAGCTGGTCTTCAGGTAGATACAGCAGGTCTTCAGGTAGATACAGCTGGTCTTCAGGTAGATACAGCTGGTCTTCAGGTAGATACAGCTGGTCTTCAGGTAGATACAGCTGGTCTTCAGGTAGATACAGCTGGTCTTCAGGTAGATACAGCTGGTCTTCAGGTAGATACAGCTGGTCTTCAGGTAGATACAGCTGGTCTTCAGGTAGATACAGCTGGTCTTCAGGTAGATACAGCAGGTCTTCAGGTAGATACAGCTGGTCTTCAGATACAGCTGGTCTTCAGGTACAGCTGGTCTTCAGGTAGATACAGCTGGTCTTCAGGTAGATACAGCTGGTCTTCAGGTAGATACAGCTGGTCTTCAGGTAGATACAGCTGGTCTTCATACAGCTGGTCTTCAGATAGATACAGCTGGTCTTCAGGTAGATACAGCTGGTCTTCATACAGCTGGTCTTCAGGTAGATACAGCTGGTCTTCAGGTAGATACAGCTGGTCTTCAGGTAGATACAGCTGGTCTTCAGGTAGATACAGCTGGTCTTCAGGATACACTATAGATACAGCTGGTCTTCAGGTAGATACAGCTGGTCTTCAGGTAGATACAGCTGGTCTTCAGGTAGATACAGCTGGTCTTCAGGTAGATACAGCTGGTCTTCAGGTAGATACAGCTGGTCTTCAGGTAGATACAGCTGGTCTTCAGGTAGATACAGCTGGTCTTCAGGTAGATACAGCTGGTCTTCATACAGCTGGTCTTCAGGTAGATACAGCTGGTCTTCAGGTAGATACAGCTGGTCTTCAGGTAGATACAGCTGGTCTTCATACAGCTGGTCTTCAGGTAGATACAGCTGGTCTTCATACAGCTGGTCTTCAGGTAGATACAGCTGGTCTTCATACAGCTGGTCTTCAGGTAGATACAGCTGGTCTTCAGGTAGATACAGCTGGTCTTCAGGTAGATACAGCTGGTCTTCAGGTAGATACAGCTGGTCTTCATACAGATACAGCTGGTCTTCAGGTTCAGAGATACAGCTGGTCTTCAGGTAGATACAGCTGGTCTTCAGGTAGATACAGCTGGTCTTCAGGTAGATACAGCTGGTCTTCAGGCAGATACAGCTGGTCTTCAGGTAGATACAGCTGGTCTTCAGGTAGATACAGCTGGTCTTCAGATAGATACAGCTGGTCTTCAGGTAGATACAGCTGGTCTTCAGGTAGATACAGCTGGTCTTCAGGTAGATACAGCTGGTCTTCAGGTAGATACAGCTGGTCTTCAGGTAGATACAGCTGGTCTTCAGGTAGATACAGCTGGTCTTCAGGTAGATACAGCTGGTCTTCAGGTAGATACAGCTGGTCTTCATACAGCTGGTCTTCAGGTAGATACAGCTGGTCTTCAGGTAGATACAGCTGGTCTTCAGGTAGATACAGCTGGTCTTCAGGTAGATACAGCTGGTCTTCAGGTAGATACAGCTGGTCTTCAGGTAGATACAGCTGGTCTTCAGTTAGATACAGCTGGTCTTCAGGTAGATACAGCTGGTTTTCAGGTAGATACAGCTGGTCTTCAGGTAGATACAGCTGGTCTTCAGGTAGATACAGCAGATCTTCAGGTAGATACAGCTGGTCTACAGGTAGATACAGCTGGTCTTCAGGTAGATACAGCTGGTCTTCAGGTAGATACAGCTGGTATTCAGGTACAGCTGGTCTTCAGGTAGATACAGCTGGTCTTCAGGTAGATACAGCTGGTCTTCAGGTAGATACAGCTGGTCTTCAGGTAGATACAGCTGGTCTTCAGGTAGAGCTGGTCTTCAGGTAGATACAGCTGGTCTTCAGGTAGATACAGCTGGTCTTCAGGTAGATACAGCTGGTCTTCAGGTAGATACAGCAGGTCTTCAGGTAGATACAGCTGGTCTTCAGGCAGATACAGCTGGTCTTCAGGTAGATACAGCTGGTCTTCAGGTAGATACAGCTGGTCTTCAGGTAGATACAGCTGGTCTTCAGGTAGATACAGCTGGTCTTCAGGTAGATACAGCTGGTCTTCATACAGCTGGTCTTCAGGTAGATACAGCTGGTCTTCATACAGCTGGTCTTCATGTAGATACAGCTGGTCTTCATACAGCTGGTCTTCAGGTAGATACAGCTGGTCTTCAGGTAGATACAGCTGGTCTTCAGGTAGATACAGCTGGTCTTCAGGTAGATACAGCTGGTCTTCAGGTAGATACAGCAGGTCTTCAGGTAGATACAGCTGGTCTTCAGGTAGATACAGCTGGTCTTCAGGTAGATACAGCTGGTCTTCAGGTAGATACAGCAGGTCTTCAGGTAGATACAGCTGGTCTTCAGGTAGATACAGCTGGTCTTCAGGTAGATACAGCTGGTCTTCAGGTAGATACAGCTGGTCTTCATACAGCTGGTCTTCAGGTAGATACAGCTGGTCTTCAGGTACAGCTGGTCTTCAGGTAGATACAGCTGGTCTTCATACAGCTAGTCTTCAGGTAGATACAGCTGGTCTTCAGGTAGATACAGCTGGTCTTCATACAGCTGGTCTTCAGGTAGATACAGCTGGTCTTCATACAGCTGGTCTTCAGGTAGATACAGCTGGTCTTCAGGTAGATACAGCTGGTCTTCATACAGCTGGTCTTCAGGTAGATACAGCAGGTCTTCAGGTAGATACAGCTGGTCTTCAGGTAGATACAGCTGGTCTTCAGGTAGATACAGCTGGTCTTCAGGTAGATACAGCTGGTCTTCAGGTAGATACAGCTGGTCTTCAGGTAGATACAGCTGGTCTTCAGGTAGATACAGCTGGTCTTCAGGTAGATACAGCTGGTCTTCAGGTAGATACAGCTGGTATTCAGGTAGATACAGCTGGTCTTCAGGTAGATACAGCAGGTCTTCAGGTAGATACAGCTGGTCTTCATACAGCTGGTCTTCAGGTAGATACAGCTGGTCTTCAGGTAGATACAGCTGGCCTTCAGGTAGATACAGCTGGTCTTCAGGTAGATACAGCTGGTCTTCAGGTACAGCTGGTCTTCAGGTAGATACAGCTGGTCTTCAGGTAGATACAGCTGGTCTTCAGGTAGATACAGCTGGTCTTCAGGTAGATACAGCAGGTCTTCAGGTAGATACAGCTGGTCTTCAGGTAGATACAGCTGGTCTTCAGGTAGATACAGCTGGTCTTCATACAGCTGGTCTTCAGGTACAGCTGGTCTTCAGGTAGATACAGCTGGTCTTCAGGTAGATACAGCTGGTCTTCAGGTAGATACAGCTGGTCTTCAGGTAGATACAGCTGGTCTTCATACAGCTGGTCTTCAGGTAGATACAGCTGGTCTTCAGGTAGATACAGCTGGTCATCATACAGCTGGTCTTCAGGTAGATACAGCTGGTCTTCAGGTAGATACAGCTGGTCTTCAGGTAGATACAGCTGGTCTTCAGGTAGATACAGCTGGTCTTCAGGTAGATACAGCTGGTCTTCAGGTAGATACAGCTGGTCTTCAGGTAGATACAGCTGGCCTTCAGGTAGATACAGCTGGTCTTCAGGTAGATACAGCTGGTCTTCAGGTAGATACAGCAGGTCTTCAGGTAGATACAGCTGGTCTTCAGGCAGATACAGCTGGTCTTCAGGTAGATACAGCTGGTCTTCAGGTAGATACAGCTGGTCTTCAGGTAGATACAGCTGGTCTTCAGGTAGATACAGCTGGTCTTCAGGTAGATACAGCTGGTCTTCATACAGCTGGTCTTCAGGTAGATACAGCTGGTCTTCAGGTAGATACAGCAGGTCTTCAGGTAGATACAGCTGGTCTTCATACAGCTGGTCTTCAGGTAGATACAGCTGGTCTTCAGGTAGATACAGCTGGCCTTCAGGTAGATACAGCTGGTCTTCAGGTAGATACAGCTGGTCTTCAGGTACAGCTGGTCTTCAGGTAGATACAGCTGGTCTTCAGGTAGATACAGCAGGTCTTCAGGTAGATACAGCTGGTCTTCATACAGCTGGTCTTCAGGTAGATACAGCTGGTCTTCAGGTAGATACAGCTGGTCTTCAGGTAGATACAGCTGGTCTTCAGGTAGATACAGCTGGTATTCAGGTAGATACAGCTGGTCTTCAGGTAGATACAGCTGGTCTTCAGGTAGATACAGCAGGTCTTCAGGTAGATACAGCTGGTCTTCAGGTAGATACAGCTGGTCTTCAGGTAGATACAGCTGGTCTTCATACAGCTGGTCTTCAGGTACAGCTGGTCTTCAGGTAGATACAGCTGGTCTTCAGGTAGATACAGCTGGTCTTCAGGTAGATACAGCTGGTCTTCAGGTAGATACAGCTGGTCTTCATACAGCTGGTCTTCAGGTAGATACAGCTGGTCTTCAGGTAGATACAGCTGGTCATCATACAGCTGGTCTTCAGGTAGATACAGCTGGTCTTCAGGTAGATACAGCTGGTCTTCAGGTAGATACAGCTGGTCTTCAGGTAGATACAGCTGGTCTTCAGGTAGATACAGCTGGCCTTCAGGTAGATACAGCTGGTCTTCAGGTAGATACAGCTGGTCTTCAGGTAGATACAGCTGATTTTCAGGTAGAGCTGGTCTTCAGGTAGATACAGCTGGTCTTCAGGTAGAGCTGGTCTTCAGGTAGATACAGCTGGTCTTCAGGTAGATACAGCTGGTCTTCAGGTAGATACAGCTGGTCTTCAGGTAGATACAGCTGGTCTTCAGGTAGATACAGCTGGTCTTCAGGTAGATACAGCTGGTCTTCAGGTAGATACAGCTGGTCTTCATGTAGATACAGCTGGTCTTCAGGTAGATACAGCTGGTCTTCAGGTAGATACAGCTGGTCTTCAGGTAGATACAGCTGGCCTTCAGGTAGATACAGCTGGTCTTCAGGTAGATACAGCTGGTCTTCAGGTAGATACAGCTGGTCTTCAGGTAGAGCTGGTCTTCAGGTAGATACAGCTGGTCTTCAGGTAGATACAGCTGGTCTTCAGGTAGATACAGCTGGTCTTCAGGTAGATACAGCTGGTCTTCAGGTAGATACAGCAGGTCTTCAGGTAGATACAGCTGGTCTTCAGGCAGATACAGCTGGTCTTCAGGTAGATACAGCTGGTCTTCAGGTAGATACAGCTGGTCTTCAGGTAGAGCTGGTCTTCAGGTAGATACAGCTGGTCTTCAGGTAGATACAGCTGGTCTTCAGGTAGATACAGCTGGTCTTCAGGTAGATACAGCAGGTCTTCAGGTAGATACAGCTGGTCTTCAGGCAGATACAGCTGGTCTTCAGGTAGATACAGCTGGTCTTCAGGTAGATACAGCTGGTCTTCAGGTAGATACAGCTGGTCTTCAGGTAGAGCTGGTCTTCAGGTAGATACAGCTGGTCTTCAGGTAGATACAGCTGGTCTTCAGGTAGATACAGCTGGTCTTCAGGTAGATACAGCTGGTCTTCAGGTAGATACAGCAGGTCTTCAGGTAGATACAGCTGGTCTTCAGGCAGATACAGCTGGTCTTCAGGTAGATACAGCTGGTCTTCAGGTAGATACAGCTGGTCTTCAGGTAGAGCTGGTCTTCAGGTAGATACAGCTGGTCTTCAGGTAGATACAGCTGGTCTTCAGGTAGATACAGCTGGTCTTCAGGTAGATACAGCAGGTCTTCAGGTAGATACAGCTGGTCTTCAGGCAGATACAGCTGGTCTTCAGGTAGATACAGCTGGTCTTCAGGTAGATACAGCTGGTCTTCAGGTAGATACAGCTGGTCTTCAGGTAGATACAGCTGGTCTTCAGGTAGATACAGCTGGTCTTCATACAGCTGGTCTTCAGGTAGATACAGCTGGTCTTCATACAGCTGGTCTTCATGTAGATACAGCTGGTCTTCATACAGCTGGTCTTCAGGTAGATACAGCTGGTCTTCAGGTAGATACAGCTGGTCTTCAGGTAGATACAGCTGGTCTTCAGGTAGATACAGCTGGTCTTCAGGTAGATACAGCAGGTCTTCAGGTAGATACAGCTGGTCTTCAGGTAGATACAGCTGGTCTTCAGGTAGATACAGCTGGTCTTCAGGTAGATACAGCAGGTCTTCAGGTAGATACAGCTGGTCTTCAGGTATATACAGCTGGTCTTCAGGTAGATACAGCTGGTCTTCAGGTAGATACAGCTGGTCTTCATACAGCTGGTCTTCAGGTAGATACAGCTGGTCTTCAGGTACAGCTGGTCTTCAGGTAGATACAGCTGGTCTTCATACAGCTGGTCTTCAGGTAGATACAGCTGGTCTTCAGGTAGATACAGCTGGTCTTCATACAGCTGGTCTTCAGGTAGATACAGCTGGTCTTCATACAGCTGGTCTTCAGGTAGATACAGCTGGTCTTCAGGTAGATACAGCTGGTCTTCATACAGCTGGTCTTAAGGTAGATACAGCAGGTCTTCAGGTAGATACAGCTGGTCTTCAGGTAGATACAGCTGGTCTTCAGGTAGATACAGCTGGTCTTCATGTAGATACAGCTGGTCTTCAGGTAGATACAGCTGGTCTTCAGGTAGATACAGCTGGTCTTCAGGTAGATACAGCTGGTCTTCAGGTAGATACAGCTGGTCTTCAGGTAGATACAGCAGGTCTTCAGGTAGATACAGCTGGTCTTCATACAGCTGGTCTTCAGGTAGATACAGCTGGTCTTCAGGTAGATACAGCTGGCCTTCAGGTAGATACAGCTGGTCTTCAGGTAGATACAGCTGGTCTTCAGGTACAGCTGGTCTTCAGGTAGATACAGCTGGTCTTCAGGTAGATACAGCTGGTCTTCAGGTAGATACAGCTGGTCTTCAGGTAGATACAGCTGGTCTTCAGGTAGATACAGCAGGTCTTCAGGTAGATACAGCTGGTCTTCATACAGCTGGTCTTCAGGTAGATACAGCTGGTCTTCAGGTAGATACAGCTGGTCTTCAGGTAGATACAGCTGGTCTTCAGGTAGATACAGCTGGTCTTCAGGTAGATACAGCAGGTCTTCAGGTAGATACAGCTGGTCTTCAGGTAGATACAGCTGGTCTTCAGGTAGATACAGCTGGTCTTCATACAGCTGGTCTTCAGGTACAGCTGGTCTTCAGGTAGATACAGCTGGTCTTCAGGTAGATACAGCTGGTCTTCAGGTAGATACAGCTGGTCTTCAGGTAGATACAGCTGGTCTTCATACAGCTGGTCTTCAGGTAGATACAGCTGGTCTTCAGGTAGATACAGCTGGTCATCATACAGCTGGTCTTCAGGTAGATACAGCTGGTCTTCAGGTAGATACAGCTGGTCTTCAGGTAGATACAGCTGGTCTTCAGGTAGATACAGCTGGTCTTCAGGTAGATACAGCTGGTCTTCAGGTAGATACAGCTGGCCTTCAGGTAGATACAGCTGGTCTTCAGGTAGATACAGCTGGTCTTCAGGTAGATACAGCTGATTTTCAGGTAGAGCTGGTCTTCAGGTAGATACAGCTGGTCTTCAGGTAGAGCTGGTCTTCAGGTAGATACAGCTGGTCTTCAGGTAGATACAGCTGGTCTTCAGGTAGATACAGCTGGTCTTCAGGTAGATACAGCTGGTCTTCAGGTAGATACAGCTGGTCTTCAGGTAGATACAGCTGGTCTTCAGGTAGATACAGCTGGTCTTCAGGTAGATACAGCTGGTCTTCAGGTAGATACAGCTGGTCTTCAGGTAGATACAGCTGGCCTTCAGGTAGATACAGCTGGTGATACAGCTGGTCTTCAGGTAGATACAGCTGGCCTTCAGGTAGATACAGCTGGTCTTCAGGTAGATACAGCTGGTCTTCAGGTAGATACAGCTGGTCTTCAGGTAGATACAGCAGATCTTCAGGTAGATACAGCTGGTCTACAGGTAGATACAGCTGGTCTTCAGGTAGATACAGCTGGTCTTCAGGTAGATACAGCTGGTCTTCAGGTAGATACAGCTGGTCTTCAGGTAGATACAGCTGGTCTTCAGGTAGAGCTGGTCTTCAGGTAGATACAGCTGGTCTTCAGGTAGATACAGCTGGTCTTCAGGTAGATACAGCTGGTCTTCAGGTAGATACAGCTGGTCTTCAGGTAGATACAGCAGGTCTTCAGGTAGATACAGCTGGTCTTCAGGCAGATACAGCTGGTCTTCAGGTAGATACAGCTGGTCTTCAGGTAGATACAGCTGGTCTTCAGGTAGATACAGCAGGTCTTCAGGTAGATACAGCTGGTCTTCAGGTAGATACAGCTGGTCTTCAGGTAGATACAGCTGGTCTTCAGGTAGATACAGCTGGTCTTCAGGTAGATACAGCTGGTCTTCATACAGCTGGTCTTCAGGTAGATACAGCTGGTCTTCAGGTAGATACAGCTGGTCTTCAGGTACAGCTGGTCTTCAGGTAGATACAGCTGGTCTTCAGGTAGATACAGCTGGTCTTCATACAGCTGGTCTTCAGGTAGATACAGCTGGTCTTCAGGTAGATACAGCTGGTCTTCATACAGCTGGTCTTCAGGTAGATACAGCAGGTCTTCAGGTAGATACAGCTGGTCTTCAGGTAGATACAGCTGGTCTTCAGGTAGATACAGCTGGTCTTCAGGTAGATACAGCTGGTCTTCAGGTAGATACAGCTGGTCTTCAGGTAGATACAGCTGGTCTTCAGGTAGATACAGCTGGTCTTCAGGTAGATACAGCTGGTCTTCAGGTAGATACAGCTGGCCTTCAGGTAGATACAGCTGGTCTTCAGGTAGATACAGCTGGTCTTCAGGTAGATACAGCTGGTCTTCAGGTACAGCTGGTCTTCAGGTAGATACAGCTGGTCTTCAGGTAGATACAGCTGGTCTTCAGGTAGATACAGCTGGTCTTCAGGTAGATACAGCTGGTCTTCAGGTAGATACAGCAGGTCTTCAGGTAGATACAGCTGGTCTTCATACAGCTGGTCTTCAGGTAGATACAGCTGGTCTTCAGGTAGATACAGCTGGTCTTCAGGTAGATACAGCTGGTCTTCAGGTAGATACAGCTGGTCTTCAGGTAGATACAGCTGGTCTTCAGGTAGATACAGCAGGTCTTCAGGTAGATACAGCTGGTCTTCAGGTAGATACAGCTGGTCTTCAGGTAGATACAGCTGGTCTTCATACAGCTGGTCTTCAGGTACAGCTGGTCTTCAGGTAGATACAGCTGGTCTTCAGGTAGATACAGCTGGTCTTCAGGTAGATACAGCTGGTCTTCAGGTAGATACAGCTGGTCTTCATACAGCTGGTCTTCAGGTAGATACAGCTGGTCTTCAGGTAGATACAGCTGGTCATCATACAGCTGGTCTTCAGGTAGATACAGCTGGTCTTCAGGTAGATACAGCTGGTCTTCAGGTAGATACAGCTGGTCTTCAGGTAGATACAGCTGGTCTTCAGGTAGATACAGCTGGTCTTCAGGTAGATACAACTGGCCTTCAGGTAGATACAGCTGGTCTTCAGGTAGATACAGCTGGTCTTCAGGTAGATACAGCTGATTTTCAGGTAGAGCTGGTCTTCAGGTAGATACAGCTGGTCTTCAGGTAGAGCTGGTCTTCAGGTAGATACAGCTGGTCTTCAGGTAGATACAGCTGGTCTTCAGGTAGATACAGCTGGTCTTCAGGTAGATACAGCTGGTCTTCAGGTAGATACAGCTGGTCTTCAGGTAGATACAGCTGGTCTTCAGGTAGATACAGCTGGTCTTCAGGTAGATACAGCTGGTCTTCATGTAGATACAGCTGGTCTTCAGGTAGATACAGCTGGTCTTCAGGTAGATACAGCTGGTCTTCAGGTAGATACAGCTGGCCTTCAGGTAGATACAGCTGGTCTTCAGGTAGATACAGCTGGTCTTCAGGTAGATACAGCTGGTCTTCAGGTAGATACAGCAGATCTTCAGGTAGATACAGCTGGTCTACAGGTAGATACAGCTGGTCTTCAGGTAGATACAGCTGGTCTTCAGGTAGATACAGCTGGTCTTCAGGTAGATACAGCTGGTCTTCAGGTAGATACAGCTGGTCTTCAGGTAGAGCTGGTCTTCAGGTAGATACAGCTGGTCTTCAGGTAGATACAGCTGGTCTTCAGGTAGATACAGCTGGTCTTCAGGTAGATACAGCTGGTCTTCAGGTAGATACAGCAGGTCTTCAGGTAGATACAGCTGGTCTTCAGGCAGATACAGCTGGTCTTCAGGTAGATACAGCTGGTCTTCAGGTAGATACAGCTGGTCTTCAGGTAGAGCTGGTCTTCAGGTAGATACAGCTGGTCTTCAGGTAGATACAGCTGGTCTTCAGGTAGATACAGCTGGTCTTCAGGTAGATACAGCAGGTCTTCAGGTAGATACAGCTGGTCTTCAGGCAGATACAGCTGGTCTTCAGGTAGATACAGCTGGTCTTCAGGTAGATACAGCTGGTCTTCAGGTAGATACAGCTGGTCTTCATGTAGATACAGCTGGTCTTCATACAGCTGGTCTTCAGGTAGATACAGCTGGTCTTCATACAGCTGGTCTTCATGTAGATACAGCTGGTCTTCATACAGCTGGTCTTCAGGTAGATACAGCTGGTCTTCAGGTAGATACAGCTGGTCTTCAGGTAGATACAGCTGGTCTTCAGGTAGATACAGCTGGTCTTCAGGTAGATACAGCAGGTCTTCAGGTAGATACAGCTGGTCTTCAGGTAGATACAGCTGGTCTTCAGGTAGATACAGCTGGTCTTCAGGTAGATACAGCAGGTCTTCAGGTAGATACAGCTGGTCTTCAGGTATATACAGCTGGTCTTCAGGTAGATACAGCTGGTCTTCAGGTAGATACAGCTGGTCTTCATACAGCTGGTCTTCAGGTAGATACAGCTGGTCTTCAGGTACAGCTGGTCTTCAGGTAGATACAGCTGGTCTTCATACAGCTGGTCTTCAGGTAGATACAGCTGGTCTTCAGGTAGATACAGCTGGTCTTCATACAGCTGGTCTTCAGGTAGATACAGCTGGTCTTCATACAGCTGGTCTTCAGGTAGATACAGCTGGTCTTCAGGTAGATACAGCTGGTCTTCATACAGCTGGTCTTCAGGTAGATACAGCAGGTCTTCAGGTAGATACAGCTGGTCTTCAGGTAGATACAGCTGGTCTTCAGGTAGATACAGCTGGTCTTCAGGTAGATACAGCTGGTCTTCAGGTAGATACAGCTGGTCTTCAGGTAGATACAGCTGGTCTTCAGGTAGATACAACTGGTCTTCAGGTAGATACAGCTGGTCTTCAGGTAGATACAGCTGGTCTTCAGGTAGATACAGCAGGTCTTCAGGTAGATACAGCTGGTCTTCATACAGCTGGTCTTCAGGTAGATACAGCTGGTCTTCAGGTAGATACAGCTGGCCTTCAGGTAGATACAGCTGGTCTTCAGGTAGATACAGCTGGTCTTCAGGTACAGCTGGTCTTCAGGTAGATACAGCTGGTCTTCAGGTAGATACAGCTGGTCTTCAGGTAGATACAGCTGGTCTTCAGGTAGATACAGCTGGTCTTCAGGTAGATACAGCAGGTCTTCAGGTAGATACAGCTGGTCTTCATACAGCTGGTCTTCAGGTAGATACAGCTGGTCTTCAGGTAGATACAGCTGGTCTTCAGGTAGATACAGCTGGTCTTCAGGTAGATACAGCTGGTCTTCAGGTAGATACAGCTGGTCTTCAGGTAGATACAGCAGGTCTTCAGGTAGATACAGCTGGTCTTCAGGTAGATACAGCTGGTCTTCAGGTAGATACAGCTGGTCTTCATACAGCTGGTCTTCAGGTACAGCTGGTCTTCAGGTAGATACAGCTGGTCTTCAGGTAGATACAGCTGGTCTTCAGGTAGATACAGCTGGTCTTCAGGTAGATACAGCTGGTCTTCATACAGCTGGTCTTCAGGTAGATACAGCTGGTCTTCAGGTAGATACAGCTGGTCATCATACAGCTGGTCTTCAGGTAGATACAGCTGGTCTTCAGGTAGATACAGCTGGTCTTCAGGTAGATACAGCTGGTCTTCAGGTAGATACAGCTGGTCTTCAGGTAGATACAGCTGGTCTTCAGGTAGATACAGCTGGCCTTCAGGTAGATACAGCTGGTCTTCAGGTAGATACAGCTGGTCTTCAGGTAGATACAGCTGATTTTCAGGTAGAGCTGGTCTTCAGGTAGATACAGCTGGTCTTCAGGTAGAGCTGGTCTTCAGGTAGATACAGCTGGTCTTCAGGTAGATACAGCTGGTCTTCAGGTAGATACAGCTGGTCTTCAGGTAGATACAGCTGGTCTTCAGGTAGATACAGCTGGTCTTCAGGTAGATACAGCTGGTCTTCATGTAGATACAGCTGGTCTTCAGGTAGATACAGCTGGTCTTCAGGTAGATACAGCTGGTCTTCAGGTAGATACAGCTGGCCTTCAGGTAGATACAGCTGGTCTTCAGGTAGATACAGCTGGTCTTCAGGTAGATACAGCTGGTCTTCAGGTAGATACAGCAGATCTTCAGGTAGATACAGCTGGTCTACAGGTAGATACAGCTGGTCTTCAGGTAGATACAGCTGGTCTTCAGGTAGATACAGCTGGTCTTCAGGTAGATACAGCTGGTCTTCAGGTAGATACAGCTGGTCTTCAGGTAGAGCTGGTCTTCAGGTAGATACAGCTGGTCTTCAGGTAGATACAGCTGGTCTTCAGGTAGATACAGCTGGTCTTCAGGTAGATACAGCTGGTCTTCAGGTAGATACAGCAGGTCTTCAGGTAGATACAGCTGGTCTTCAGGCAGATACAGCTGGTCTTCAGGTAGATACAGCTGGTCTTCAGGTAGATACAGCTGGTCTTCAGGTAGATACAGCAGGTCTTCAGGTAGATACAGCTGGTCTTCAGGTAGATACAGCTGGTCTTCAGGTAGATACAGCTGGTCTTCAGGTAGATACAGCTGGTCTTCAGGTAGATACAGCTGGTCTTCATACAGCTGGTCTTCAGGTAGATACAGCTGGTCTTCAGGTAGATACAGCTGGTCTTCAGATACAGCTGGTCTTCAGGTAGATACAGCTGGTCTTCAGGTAGATACAGCTGGTCTTCATACAGCTGGTCTTCAGGTAGATACAGCTGGTCTTCAGGTAGATACAGCTGGTCTTCATACAGCTGGTCTTCAGGTAGATACAGCAGGTCTTCAGGTAGATACAGCTGGTCTTCAGGTAGATACAGCTGGTCTTCAGGTAGATACAGCTGGTCTTCAGGTAGATACAGCTGGTCTTCAGGTAGATACAGCTGGTCTTCAGGTAGATACAGCTGGTCTTCAGGTAGATACAGCTGGTCTTCAGGTAGATACAGCTGGTCTTCAGGTAGATACAGCTGGCCTTCAGGTAGATACAGCTGGTCTTCAGGTAGATACAGCTGGTCTTCAGGTAGATACAGCTGGTCTTCAGGTACAGCTGGTCTTCAGGTAGATACAGCTGGTCTTCAGGTAGATACAGCTGGTCTTCAGGTAGATACAGCTGGTCTTCAGGTAGATACAGCTGGTCTTCAGGTAGATACAGCAGGTCTTCAGGTAGATACAGCTGGTCTTCATACAGCTGGTCTTCAGGTAGATACAGCTGGTCTTCAGGTAGATACAGCTGGTCTTCAGGTAGATACAGCTGGTCTTCAGGTAGATACAGCTGGTCTTCAGGTAGATACAGCTGGTCTTCAGGTAGATACAGCTGGTCTTCAGGTAGATACAGCTGGTCTTCAGGTAGATACAGCTGGTCTTCAGGTAGATACAGCTG
The DNA here is from genome assembly GCF_963971535.1 of Notolepis coatsorum. Taxonomy (NCBI): domain Eukaryota; kingdom Metazoa; phylum Chordata; class Actinopteri; order Aulopiformes; family Paralepididae; genus Notolepis; species Notolepis coatsorum. The sequence continues at coordinate 65,193 of NW_028169346.1, read as the reverse complement.
GTCTTCATACAGCTGGTCTTCAGGTACAGCTGGTCTTCAGGTAGATACAGCTGGTCTTCAGGTAGATACAGCTGGTCTTCAGGTAGATACAGCTGGTCTTCAGGTAGATACAGCTGGTCTTCAGGTAGATACAGCTGGTCTTCAGGTAGATACAGCTGGTCTTCAGGTAGATACAGCTGGTCTTCATACAGCTGGTCTTCAGGTAGATACAGCTGGTCTTCAGGTAGATACAGCTGGTCATCATACAGCTGGTCTTCAGGTAGATACAGCTGGTCTTCATACAGCTGGTCTTCAGGTAGTTACAGCTGGTCTTCAGGTAGATACAGCTGGTCTTCAGGTAGATACAGCTGGTCTTCAGGTACAGCTGGTCTTCAGGTAGATACAGCTGGTCTTCAGGTAGATACAGCTGGTCTTCAGGTAGATACAGCTGGTCTTCAGGTAGACACAGCTGGTCTTCAGGTAGATACAGCTGGTCTTCAGGTAGATACAGCTGGTCTTCAGGTAGATACAGCAGGTCTTCAGGTAGATACAGCTGGTCTTCAGGTAGATAAAGCTGGTCTTCAGGTAGATACAGCTGGTCTTCAGGTAGATACAGCTGGTCTTCAGGTAGATACAGCTGGTCTTCAGGCAGATACAGCTGGTCTTCAAGTAGATACAGCTGGACTTCAGGTAGATACAGCTGGTCTTCAGGTAGATACAGCTGGTCTTCAGGTAGATACAGCTGGTCTTCATACAGCTGGTCTTCAGGTAGATACAGCTGGTCTTCAGGTAGATACAGCTGGTCTTCAGGTAGATACAGCTGGTCTTCAGGTAGATACAGCTGGTCTTCAGGTAGATACAGCTGGTCTTCAGGTAGATACAGCTGGTCTTCATACAGCTGGTCTTCAGGTAGATACAGCTGGTCTTCAGGTAGATACAGCAGGTCTTCAGGTAGATACAGCTGGTCTTCAGGTAGATACAGCTGGTCTTCAGGTAGATACAGCTGGTCTTCAGGAAGATACAGCTGGTCTTCAGGTAGATACAGCTGGTCTTCAGGTAGAGCTGGTCTTCAGGTAGATACAGCTGGTCTTCAGGTAGATACAGCTGGTCTTCAGGTAGATACAGCTGGTCTTCAGGTAGATACAGCTGGTCTTCAGGTAGATACAGCTGGTCTTCAGGTAGATACAGCTGGTCTTCATACAGCTGGTCTTCAGGTAGATACAGCTGGTCTTCATACAGCTGGTCTTCAGGTAGATACAGCTGGTCTTCAGGTAGATACAGCTGGTCTTCAGGTAGATACAGCTGGTCTTCAGGTAGATACAGCTGGTCTTCAGGTAGATACAGCTGGTCTTCAGGTAGATACAGCTGGTCTTCAGGCAGATACAGCTGGTCTTCAGGTAGATACAGCTGGTCTTCAGGTAGATACAGCTGGTCTTCAGGTAGATACAGCAGGTCTTCAGGTAGATACAGCTGGTCTTCAGGTAGATACAGCTGGTCTTCAGGAAGATACAGCTGGTCTTCAGGTAGATACAGCTGGTCTTCAGGTAGAGCTGGTCTTCAGGTAGATACAGCTGGTCTTCAGGTAGATACAGCTGGTCTTCAGGTAGATACAGCTGGTCTTCAGGTAGATACAGCTGGTCTTCAGGTAGATACAGCTGGTCTTCAGGTAGATACAGCTGGTCTTCATACAGCTGGTCTTCAGGTAGATACAGCTGGTCTTCATACAGCTGGTCTTCAGGTAGATACAGCTGGTCTTCAGGTAGATACAGCTGGTCTTCAGGTAGATACAGCTGGTCTTCAGGTAGATACAGCTGGTCTTCAGGTAGATACAGCTGGTCTTCAGGTAGATACAGCTGGTCTTCAGGCAGATACAGCTGGTCTTCAGGTAGATACAGCTGGTCTTCAGGTAGATACAGCTGGTCTTCAGGTAGTTACAGCAGGTCTTCAGGTAGATACAGCTGGTCTTCATACAGCTGGTCTTCAGGTAGATACAGCTGGTCTTCAGGTAGATACAGCTGGTCTTCATGTAGATACAGCAGGTCTTCAGGTAGATACAGCTGGTCTTCAGGTAGATACAGCTGGTCTTCAGGTAGATACAGCTGGTCTTCAGGTAGATACAGCTGGTCTTCAGGTAGATACAGCTGGTCTTCAGGTAGATACAGCTGGTCTTCAGGTAGATACAGCTGGTCTTCAGGTAGATACAGCTGGTCTTCAGGTAGATACAGCTGGTCTTCAGGTAGATACAGCTGGTCTTCAGGTAGATACAGCTGGTCTTCATACAGCTGGTCTTCAGGTACAGCTGGTCTTCAGGTAGATACAGCTGGTCTTCAGGTAGATACAGCTGGTCTTCAGGTAGATACAGCTGGTCTTCAGGTAGATACAGCTGGTCTTCAGGTAGATACAGCTGGTCTTCAGGTAGATACAGCTGGTCTTCATACAGCTGGTCTTCAGGTAGATACAGCTGGTCTTCAGGTAGATACAGCTGGTCATCATACAGCTGGTCTTCAGGTAGATACAGCTGGTCTTCATACAGCTGGTCTTCAGGTAGTTACAGCTGGTCTTCAGGTAGATACAGCTGGTCTTCAGGTAGATACAGCTGGTCTTCAGGTACAGCTGGTCTTCAGGTAGATACAGCTGGTCTTCAGGTAGATACAGCTGGTCTTCAGGTAGATACAGCTGGTCTTCAGGTAGACACAGCTGGTCTTCAGGTAGATACAGCTGGTCTTCAGGTAGATACAGCTGGTCTTCAGGTAGATACAGCAGGTCTTCAGGTAGATACAGCTGGTCTTCAGGTAGATAAAGCTGGTCTTCAGGTAGATACAGCTGGTCTTCAGGTAGATACAGCTGGTCTTCAGGTAGATACAGCTGGTCTTCAGGCAGATACAGCTGGTCTTCAGGTAGATACAGCTGGACTTCAGGTAGATACAGCTGGTCTTCAGGTAGATACAGCTGGTCTTCAGGTAGATACAGCTGGTCTTCATACAGCTGGTCTTCAGGTAGATACAGCTGGTCTTCAGGTAGATACAGCTGGTCTTCAGGTAGATACAGCTGGTCTTCAGGTAGATACAGCTGGTCTTCAGGTAGATACAGCTGGTCTTCAGGTAGATACAGCTGGTCTTCATACAGCTGGTCTTCAGGTAGATACAGCTGGTCTTCAGGTAGATACAGCAGGTCTTCAGGTAGATACAGCTGGTCTTCAGGTAGATACAGCTGGTCTTCAGGTAGATACAGCTGGTCTTCAGGAAGATACAGCTGGTCTTCAGGTAGATACAGCTGGTCTTCAGGTAGAGCTGGTCTTCAGGTAGATACAGCTGGTCTTCAGGTAGATACAGCTGGTCTTCAGGTAGATACAGCTGGTCTTCAGGTAGATACAGCTGGTCTTCAGGTAGATACAGCTGGTCTTCAGGTAGATACAGCTGGTCTTCATACAGCTGGTCTTCAGGTAGATACAGCTGGTCTTCATACAGCTGGTCTTCAGGTAGATACAGCTGGTCTTCAGGTAGATACAGCTGGTCTTCAGGTAGATACAGCTGGTCTTCAGGTAGATACAGCTGGTCTTCAGGTAGATACAGCTGGTCTTCAGGTAGATCCAGCTGGTCTTCAGGCAGATACAGCTGGTCTTCAGGTAGATACAGCTGGTCTTCAGGTAGATACAGCTGGTCTTCAGGTAGATACAGCAGGTCTTCAGGTAGATACAGCTGGTCTTCAGGTAGATACAGCTGGTCTTCAGGAAGATACAGCTGGTCTTCAGGTAGATACAGCTGGTCTTCAGGTAGAGCTGGTCTTCAGGTAGATACAGCTGGTCTTCAGGTAGATACAGCTGGTCTTCAGGTAGATACAGCTGGTCTTCAGGTAGATACAGCTGGTCTTCAGGTAGATACAGCTGGTCTTCAGGTAGATACAGCTGGTCTTCATACAGCTGGTCTTCAGGTAGATACAGCTGGTCTTCATACAGCTGGTCTTCAGGTAGATACAGCTGGTCTTCAGGTAGATACAGCTGGTCTTCAGGTAGATACAGCTGGTCTTCAGGTAGATACAGCTGGTCTTCAGGTAGATACAGCTGGTCTTCAGGCAGATACAGCTGGTCTTCAGGTAGATACAGCTGGTCTTCAGGTAGATACAGCTGGTCTTCAGGTAGTTACAGCAGGTCTTCAGGTAGATACAGCTGGTCTTCATACAGCTGGTCTTCAGGTAGATACAGCTGGTCTTCAGGTAGATACAGCTGGTCTTCATGTAGATACAGCAGGTCTTCAGGTAGATACAGCTGGTCTTCAGGTAGATACAGCTGGTCTTCAGGTAGATACAGCTGGTCTTCAGGTAGATACAGCTGGTCTTCAGGTAGATACAGCTGGTCTTCAGGTAGATACAGCTGGTCTTCAGGTAGATACAGCTGGTCTTCAGGTAGATACAGCTGGTCTTCAGGTAGATACAGCTGGCCTTCAGGTAGATACAGCTGGTCTTCAGGTAGATACAGCTGGTCTTCAGGTAGATACAGCTGGTCAGCCTTCAGGTAGATACAGCTGGTCTTCCGGTAGATACAGCTGGTCTTCAGGTAGATACAGCTGGTCTTCAGGTAGATACAGCTGGTCTTCAGGCAGATACAGCTGGTCTTCAGGTAGATACAGCTGGTCTTCAGGTAGATACAGCTGGTCTTCAGGTAGATACAGCTGGTCTTCAGGTAGATACAGCTGGTCTTCAGGTAGATACAGCTGGTCTTCAGGTAGATACAGCTGGTCTTCATACAGCTGGTCTTCAGGTAGATACAGCTGGTCTTCAGGTAGATACAGCTGGTCTTCAGGTAGATACAGCTGGTCTTCAGGTAGATACAGCTGGTCTTCAGGTAGATACAGCTGGTCTTCATACAGCTGGTCTTCAGGTAGATACAGCTGGTCTTCATACAGCTGGTCTTCAGGTAGATACAGCTGGTCTTCAGGTAGATACAGCTGGTCTTCAGGTAGATACAGCTGGTCTTCAGGTAGATACAGCTGGTCTTCAGGTAGATACAGCTGGTCTTCAGGTAGATACAGCTGGTCTTCATACAGCTGGTCTTCAGATACAGCTGGTCTTCAGGTAGATACAGCTGGTCTTCAGGTAGATACAGCTGGTCTTCAGGTAGATACAGCTGGTCTTCAGGTAGATACAGCTGGTCTTCAGGTAGATACAGCTGGTCTTCAGGTAGATACAGCTGGTCTTCAGGTAGATACAGCTGGTCTTCAGGTAGATACAGCTGGCCTTCAGGTAGATACAGCTGGTCTTCAGGTAGATACAGCTGGTCTTCAGGTACAGCTGGTCTTCAGGTAGATACAGCTGGTCTTCAGGTAGATACAGCTGGTCTTCAGGTAGATACAGCTGGTCTTCAGGTAGATACAGCTGGTCTTCATACAGCTGGTCTTCAGGTAGATACAGCTGGTCTTCAGGTAGATACAGCTGGTCTTCAGGTAGATACAGCTGGTCTTCAGGTAGATACAGCTGGTCTTCAGGCAGATACAGCTGGTCTTCAGGTAGATACAGCTGGTCTTCAGGTAGATACAGCTGGTCTTCAGGTAGATACAGCTGGTCTTCAGGTAGATACAGCTGGTCTTCAGGTAGATACAGCTGGTCTTCAGGTAGATACAGCTGGTCTTCAGGTAGATACAGCTGGTCTTCAGGTAGATACAGCTGGTCTTCATACAGCTGGTCTTCAGGTACAGCTGGTCTTCAGGTAGATACAGCTGGTCTTCAGGTAGATACAGCTGGTCTTCAGGTAGATACAGCTGGTCTTCATACAGCTGGTCTTCAGGTAGATACAGCTGGTCATCATACAGCTGGTCTTCAGGTAGATACAGCTGGTCTTCATACAGCTGGTCTTCAGGTAGATACAGCTGGTCTTCATACAGCTGGTCTTCAGGTAGATACAGCTGGTCTTCAGGTAGATACAGCTGGTCTTCAGGTAGATACAGCTGGTCTTCAGGTAGATACAGCTGGTCTTCAGGTAGATACAGCTGGTCTTCATACAGCTGGACTTCAGGTAGATACAGCTGGTCTTCAGGTAGATACAGCTGGTCTTCAGGTAGATACAGCTGGTCTTCAGGTAGATACAGCTGGTCTTCAGGTAGATACAGCTGGTCTTCAGGTAGATACAGCTGGTCTTCAGGTAGATACAACTGGTCTTCAGGTAGATACAGCTGGTCTTCAGGTAGATACAGCTGGTCTTCAGGTAGATACAGCTGGTCTTCAGGTAGATACAGCTGGTCTTCAGGTAGATACAGCTGGTCTTCAGGTAGATACAGCTGGTCTTCATACAGCTGGTCTTCAGGTAGATACAGCTGGTCTTCAGGTAGATACAGCTGGTCTTCAGGTAGATACAGCTGGTCTTCATACAGCTGGTCTTCAGGTAGATACAGCTGGTCTTCATACAGCTGGTCTTCAGGTAGATACAGCTGGTCTTCATACAGCTGGTCTTCAGGTAGATACAGCTGGTCTTCAGGTAGATACAGCTGGTCTTCAGGTAGATACAGCTGGTCTTCATACAGATACAGCTGGTCTTCAGGCAGATACAGCTGGTCTTCAGGTAGATACAGCTAGTCTTCAGGTAGATACAGCTGGTCTTCAGGCAGATACAGCTGGTCTTCAGGTAGATACAGCTGGTCTTCAGGTAGATACAGCTGGTCTTCAGGTAGATACAGCTGGTCTTCAGGTAGATACAGCTGGTCTTCAGGTAGATACAGCTGGTCTTCAGGTAGATACAGCTGGTCTTCAGGTAGATACAGCTGATCTTCAGGTAGATACAGCTGGTCTTCATACAGCTGGTCTTCAGGTAGATACAGCTGGTCTTCAGGTAGATACAGCTGGTCTTCAGGTAGATACAGCTGGTCTTCAGGTAGATACAGCTGGTCTTCAGGTAGATACAGCTGGTCTTCAGGTAGATACAGCTGGTCTTCAGGTAGATACAGCTGGTCTTCAGGTAGATACAGCTGGTCTTCATGTAGATACAGCTGGTCTTCAGGTAGATACAGCTGGTTTTCAGGTAGATACAGCTGGTCTTCAGGTAGATACAGCTGGTCTTCAGGTAGATACAGCAGATCTTCAGGTAGATACAGCTGGTCTACAGGTAGATACAGCTGGTCTTCAGGTAGATACAGCTGGTCTTCAGGCAGATACAGCTGGTCTTCAGGTAGATACAGCTGGTCTTCAGGTAGATACAGCTGGTCTTCAGGTAGATACAGCAGGTCTTCAGGTAGATACAGCTGGTCTTCAGGTAGATACAGCTGGTCTTCAGGTAGATACAGCTGGTCTTCAGGTAGATACAGCTGGTCTTCAGGTAGATACAGCTGGTCTTCAGGTAGATACAGCTGGTCTTCAGGTAGATACAGCTGGTCTTCAGGTAGATACAGCTGGTCTTCAGGTAGATACAGCTGGTCTTCATACAGCTGGTCTTCAGGTAGATACAGCTGGTCTTCAGGTACAGCTGGTCTTCAAGTAGATACAGCTGGTCTTCATACAGCTGGTCTTCAGGTAGATACAGCTGGTCTTCAGGTAGATACAGCTGGTCTTCATACAGCTGGTCTTCAGGTAGATACAGCTGGTCTTCATACAGCTGGTCTTCATGTAGATACAGCTGGTCTTCAGGTAGATACAGCTGGTCTTCATACAGCTGGTCTTCAGGTAGATACAGCAGGTCTTCAGGTAGATACAGCTGGTCTTCAGGTAGATACAGCTGGTCTTCAGGTAGATACAGCTGGTCTTCAGGTAGATACAGCTGGTCTTCAGGTAGATACAGCTGGTCTTCAGGTAGATACAGCTGGTCTTCAGGTAGATACAGCTGGTCTTCAGGTAGATACAGCTGGTCTTCAGGTAGATACAGCAGGTCTTCAGGTAGATACAGCTGGTCTTCATACAGCTGGTCTTCAGGTAGATACAGCTGGTATTCAGGTAGATACAGCTGGCCTTCAGGTAGATACAGCTGGTCTTCAGGTAGATACAGCTGGTCTTCAGGTACAGCTGGTCTTCAGGTAGATACAGCTGGTATTCAGGTAGATACAGCTGGTCTTCAGGTAGATACAGCTGGTCTTCAGGTAGATACAGCTGGTCTTCAGGTAGATACAGCAGGTCTTCAGGTAGATACAGCTGGTCTTCATACAGCTGGTCTTCAGGTAGATACAGCTGGTCTTCAGGTAGATACAGCTGGTCTTCAGGTAGATACAGCTGGTCTTCAGGTAGATACAGCTGGTCTTCAGGTAGATACAGCTGGTCTTCAGGTAGATAAAGCTGGTCTTCAGATAGATACAGCAGGTCTTCAGGTAGATACAGCTGGTCTTCAGGTAGATACAGCTGGTCTTCAGGTAGATACAGCTGGTCTTCAGGTAGATACAGCTGGTCTTCATACAGCTGGTCTTCAGGTACAGCTGGTCTTCAGGTAGATACAGCTGGTCTTCAGGTAGATACAGCTGGTCTTCAGGTAGATACAGCTGGTCTTCAGGTAGATACAGCTGGTCTTCATACAGCTGGTCTTCAGGTAGATACAGCTGGTCTTCAGGTAGATACAGCTGGTCTTCATACAGCTGGTCTTCAGGTAGATACAGCTGGTCTTCAGGTAGATACAGCTGGTCTTCAGGTAGATACAGCTGGTCTTCAGGTAGATACAGCTGGTCTTCAGGTAGATACAGCTGGTCTTCAGGTAGATACAGCTGGTCTTCAGGTAGATACAGCTGGCCTTCAGGTAGATACAGCTGGTCTTCAGGTAGATACAGCTGGTCTTCAGGTAGATACAGCTGGTTTTCAGGTAGAGCTGGTCTTCAGGTAGATACAGCTGGTCTTCAGGTAGAGCTGGTCTTCAGGTAGATACAGCTGGTCTTCAGGTAGATACAGCTGGTCTTCAGGTAGATACAGCTGGCCTTCAGGTAGATACAGCTGGTCTTCAGGTAGATACAGCTGGTCTTCAGGTAGATACAGCTGGTCTTCAGGTAGATACAGCAGATCTTCAGGTAGATACAGCTGGTCTACAGGTAGATACAGCTGGTCTTCAGGTAGATACAGCTGGTCTTCAGGTAGATACAGCTGGTCTTCAGGTAGAGCTGGTCTTCAGGTAGATACAGCTGGTCTTCAGGTAGATACAGCTGGTCTTCAGGTAGATACAGCTGGTCTTCAGGTAGATACAGCTGGTCTTCAGGTAGATACAGCTGGTCTTCAGGTAGATACAGCTGGTCTTCAGGTAGATACAGCAGGTCTTCAGGTAGATACAGCTGGTCTTCAGGTAGATACAGCTGGTCTTCAGGTAGATACAGCTGGTCTTCAGGTAGATACAGCTGGTCTTCAGGTAGATACAGCTGGTCTTCATACAGCTGGTCTTCAGGTAGATACAGCTGGTCTTCAGGTAGATACAGCTGGTCTTCAGGTACAGCTGGTCTTCAGGTAGATACAGCTGGTCTTCAGGTAGATACAGCTGGTCTTCATACAGCTGGTCTTCAGGTAGATACAGCTGGTCTTCATACAGCTGGTCTTCAGGTAGATACAGCTGGTCTTCAGGTAGATACAGCTGGTCTTCATACAGCTGGTCTTCAGGTAGATACAGCAGGTCTTCAGGTAGATACAGCTGGTCTTCAGGTAGATGCAGCTGGTCTTCAGGTAGATACAGCTGGTCTTCAGGTAGATACAGCTGGTCTTCAGGTAGATACAGCTGGTCTTCAGGTAGATACAGCTGGTCTTCAGGTAGATACAGCTGGTCTTCAGGTAGATACAGCTGGCCTTCAGGTAGATACAGCTGGTCTTCAGGTAGATACAGCTGGTCTTCAGGTAGATACAGCTGGTCTTCAGATAGATACAGCTGGTCTTCAGGTACAGCTGGTCTTCAGGTAGATACAGCTGGTCTTCAGGTAGATACAGCTGGTCTTCAGGTAGATACAGCTGGTCTTCAGGTAGATACAGCTGGTCTTCAGGTAGATACAGCAGGTCTTCAGGTAGATACAGCTGGTCTTCATACAGCTGGTCTTCAGGTAGATACAGCTGGTCTTCAGGTAGATACAGCTGGTCTTCAGGTAGATACAGCTGGTCTTCAGGTAGATACAGCTGGTCTTCAGGTAGATACAGCTGGTCTTCAGGTAGATACAGCTGGTCTTCAGGTAGATACAGCTGGTCTTCAGGTAGATACAGCTGGTCTTCATACAGCTGGTCTTCAGGTACAGCTGGTCTTCAGGTAGATACAGCTGGTCTTCAGGTAGATACAGCTGGTCTTCAGGTAGATACAGCTGGTCTTCAGGTAGATACAGCTGGTCTTCAGGTAGATACAGCTGGTCTTCAGGTAGATACAGCTGGTCTTCATACAGCTGGTCTTCAGGTAGATACAGCTGGTCTTCAGGTAGATACAGCTGGTCATCATACAGCTGGTCTTCAGGTAGATACAGCTGGTCTTCATACAGCTGGTCTTCAGGTAGTTACAGCTGGTCTTCAGGTAGATACAGCTGGTCTTCAGGTAGATACAGCTGGTCTTCAGGTACAGCTGGTCTTCAGGTAGATACAGCTGGTCTTCAGGTAGATACAGCTGGTCTTCAGGTAGATACAGCTGGTCTTCAGGTAGACACAGCTGGTCTTCAGGTAGATACAGCTGGTCTTCAGGTAGATACAGCTGGTCTTCAGGTAGATACAGCAGGTCTTCAGGTAGATACAGCTGGTCTTCAGGTAGATAAAGCTGGTCTTCAGGTAGATACAGCTGGTCTTCAGGTAGATACAGCTGGTCTTCAGGTAGATACAGCTGGTCTTCAGGCAGATACAGCTGGTCTTCAGGTAGATACAGCTGGACTTCAGGTAGATACAGCTGGTATTCAGGTAGATACAGCTGGTCTTCAGGTAGATACAGCTGGTCTTCATACAGCTGGTCTTCAGGTAGATACAGCTGGTCTTCAGGTAGATACAGCTGGTCTTCAGGTAGATACAGCTGGTCTTCAGGTAGATACAGCTGGTCTTCAGGTAGATACAGCTGGTCTTCAGGTAGATACAGCTGGTCTTCATACAGCTGGTCTTCAGGTAGATACAGCTGGTCTTCAGGTAGATACAGCAGGTCTTCAGGTAGATACAGCTGGTCTTCAGGTAGATACAGCTGGTCTTCAGGTAGATACAGCTGGTCTTCAGGAAGATACAGCTGGTCTTCAGGTAGATACAGCTGGTCTTCAGGTAGAGCTGGTCTTCAGGTAGATACAGCTGGTCTTCAGGTAGAGCTGGTCTTCAGGTAGATACAGCTGGTCTTCAGGTAGATACAGCTGGTCTTCAGGTAGATACAGCTGGTCTTCAGGTAGATACAGCTGGTCTTCAGGTAGATACAGCTGGTCTTCAGGTAGATACAGCTGGTCTTCATACAGCTGGTCTTCAGGTAGATACAGCTGGTCTTCAGGTAGATACAGCTGGTCTTCAGGTAGATACAGCTGGTCTTCAGGTAGATACAGCTGGTCTTCAGGTAGATACAGCTGGTCTTCAGGTAGATACAGCTGGTCTTCAGGTAGATACAGCAGGTCTTCAGGTAGATACAGCTGGTCTTCATACAGCTGGTCTTCAGGTAGATACAGCTGGTCTTCAGGTAGATACAGCTGGCCTTCAGGTAGATACAGCTGGTCTTCAGGTAGATACAGCTGGTCTTCAGGTAGATACAGCTGGTCTTCAGGTAGATACAGTTGGTCTTCAGGTAGATACAGCAGGTCTTCAGGTAGATACAGCTGGTCTTCATACAGCTGGTCTTCAGGTAGATACAGCTGGTCTTCAGGTAGATACAGCTGGTCTTCAGGTAGATACAGCAGGTCTTCAGGTAGATACAGCTGGTCTTCAGGTAGATACAGCTGGTCTTCAGGTAGATACAGCTGGTCTTCATACAGCTGGTCTTCAGGTACAGCTGGTCTTCAGGTAGATACAGCTGGTCTTCAGGTAGATACAGCTGGTCTTCAGGTAGATACAGCTGGTCTTCAGGTAGATACAGCTGGTCTTCATACAGCTGGTCTTCAGGTAGATACAGCTGGTCTTCAGGTAGATACATACTGGTCATCATACAGCTGGTCTTCAGGTAGACACAGCTGGTCTTCAGGTAGATACAGCTGGTCTTCAGGTAGATACAGCTGGTCTTCAGGTAGATACAGCTGGTCTTCAGGTAGATACAGCTGGTCTTCAGGTAGATACAGCTGGCCTTCAGGTAGATACAGCTGGTCTTCAGGTAGATACAGCTGGTCTTCAGGTAGATACAGCTGGTTTTCAGGTAGAGCTGGTCTTCAGGTAGATACAGCTGGTCTTCAGGTAGAGCTGGTCTTCAGGTAGATACAGCTGGTCTTCAGGTAGATACAGCTGGTCTTTAGGTAGATACAGCTGGCCTTCAGGTAGATACAGCTGGTCTTCAGGTAGATACAGCTGGTCTTCAGGTAGATACAGCTGGTCTTCAGGTAGATACAGCAGATCTTCAGGTAGATACAGCTGGTCTACAGGTAGATACAGCTGGTCTTCAGGTAGATACAGCTGGTCTTCAGGTAGATACAGCTGGTCTTCAGGTAGATACAGCTGGTCTTCAGGTAGATACAGCTGGTCTTCAGGTAGATACAGCTGGTCTTCAGGTAGATACAGCTGGTCTTCAGGTAGATACAGCTGGTCTTCAGGTACAGCTGGTCTTCAGGTAGATACAGCTGGTCTTCAGGTAGATACAGCTGGTCTTCATACAGCTGGTCTTCAGGTAGATACAGCTGGTCTTCATACAGCTGGTATTCAGGTAGATACAGCTGGTCTTCAGGTAGATACAGCTGGTCTTCATACAGCTGGTCTTCAGGTAGATACAGCAGGTCTTCAGGTAGATACAGCTGGTCTTCAGGTAGATACAGCTGGTCTTCAGGTAGATACAGCTGGTCTTCAGGTAGATACAGCTGGTCTTCAGGTAGATACAGCTGGTCTTCAGGTAGATACAGCTGGTCTTCAGGTAGATACAGCTGGTCTTCAGGTAGATACAGCTGGCCTTCAGGTAGATACAGCTGGTCTTCAGGTAGATACAGCTGGTCTTCAGGTAGATACAGCTGGTCTTCAGGTACAGCTGGTCTTCAGGTAGATACAGCTGGTCTTCAGGTAGATACAGCTGGTCTTCAGGTAGATACAGCTGGTCTTCAGGTAGATACAGCTGGTCTTCAGGTAGATACAGCAGGTCTTCAGGTAGATACAGCTGGTCTTCATACAGCTGGTCTTCAGGTAGATACAGCTGGTCTTCAGGTAGATACAGCTGGTCTTCAGGTAGATACAGCTGGTCTTCATACAGCTGGTCTTCAGGTACAGCTGGTCTTCAGGTAGATACAGCTGGTCTTCAGGTAGATACAGCTGGTCTTCAGGTAGATACAGCTGGTCTTCAGGTAGATACAGCTGGTCTTCAGGTAGATACAGCTGGTCTTCAGGTAGATACAGCTGGTCTTCAGGTAGATACAGCTGGTCTTCATACAGCTGGTCTTCAGGTAGATACAGCTGGTCTTCAGGTAGATACAGCTGGTCATCATACAGCTGGTCTTCAGGTAGATACAGCTGGTCTTCATACAGCTGGTCTTCAGGTAGTTACAGCTGGTCTTCAGGTAGATACAGCTGGTCTTCAGGTAGATACAGCTGGTCTTCAGGTACAGCTGGTCTTCAGGTAGATACAGCTGGTCTTCAGGTAGATACAGCTGGTCTTCAGGTAGATACAGCTGGTCTTCAGGTAGACACAGCTGGTCTTCAGGTAGATACAGCTGGTCTTCAGGTAGATACAGCTGGTCTTCAGGTAGATACAGCAGGTCTTCAGGTAGATACAGCTGGTCTTCAGGTAGATAAAGCTGGTCTTCAGGTAGATACAGCTGGTCTTCAGGTAGATACAGCTGGTTTTCAGGTAGAGCTGGTCTTCAGGTAGATACAGCTGGTCTTCAGGTAGAGCTGGTCTTCAGGTAGATACAGCTGGTCTTCAGGTAGATACAGCTGGTCTTCAGGTAGATACAGCTGGCCTTCAGGTAGATACAGCTGGTCTTCAGGTAGATACAGCTGGTCTTCAGGTAGATACAGCTGGTCTTCAGGTAGATACAGCAGATCTTCAGGTAGATACAGCTGGTCTACAGGTAGATACAGCTGGTCTTCAGGTAGATACAGCTGGTCTTCAGGTACAGCTGGTCTTCAGGTAGATACAGCTGGTCTTCAGGTAGATACAGCTGGTCTTCATACAGCTGGTCTTCAGGTAGATACAGCTGGTCTTCATACAGCTGGTCTTCAGGTAGATACAGCTGGTCTTCAGGTAGATACAGCTGGTCTTCATACAGCTGGTCTTCAGGTAGATACAGCAGGTCTTCAGGTAGATACAGCTGGTCTTCAGGTAGATACAGCTGGTCTTCAGGTAGATACAGCTGGTCTTCAGGTAGATACAGCTGGTCTTCAGGTAGATACAGCTGGTCTTCAGGTAGATACAGCTGGTCTTCAGGTAGATACAGCTGGTCTTCAGGTAGATACAGCTGGCCTTCAGGTAGATACAGCTGGTCTTCAGGTAGATACAGCTGGTCTTCAGGTAGATACAGCTGGTCTTCAGGTACAGCTGGTCTTCAGGTAGATACAGCTGGTCTTCAGGTAGATACAGCTGGTCTTCAGGTAGATACAGCTGGTCTTCAGGTAGATACAGCTGGTCTTCAGGTAGATACAGCAGGTCTTCAGGTAGATACAGCTGGTCTTCAGGTAGATACAGCTGGTCTTCAGGTAGATACAGCTGGTCTTCAGGTAGATACAGCTGGTCTTCAGGTAGATACAGCTGGTCTTCAGGTAGATACAGCTGGTCTTCAGGTAGATACAGCTGGTCTTCAGGTAGATACAGCTGGTCTTCAGGTAGATACAGCTGGTCTTCATACAGCTGGTCTTCAGGTACAGCTGGTCTTCAGGTAGATACAGCTGGTCTTCAGGTAGATACAGCTGGTCTTCAGGTAGATACAGCTGGTCTTCAGGTAGATACAGCTGGTCTTCAGGTAGATACAGCTGGCCTTCAGGTAGATACAGCTGGTCTTCAGGTAGATACAGCTGGTCTTCAGGTAGATACAGCTGGTTTTCAGGTAGAGCTGGTCTTCAGGTAGATACAGCTGGTCTTCAGGTAGAGCTGGTCTTCAGGTAGATACAGCTGGTCTTCAGGTAGATACAGCTGGTCTTTAGGTAGATACAGCTGGCCTTCAGGTAGATACAGCTGGTCTTCAGGTAGATACAGCTGGTCTTCAGGTAGATACAGCTGGTCTTCAGGTAGATACAGCAGATCTTCAGGTAGATACAGCTGGTCTACAGGTAGATACAGCTGGTCTTCAGGTAGATACAGCTGGTCTTCAGGTAGATACAGCTGGTCTTCAGGTAGATACAGCTGGTCTTCAGGTAGATACAGCTGGTCTTCAGGTAGATACAGCTGGTCTTCAGGTAGATACAGCTGGTCTTCAGGTAGATACAGCTGGTCTTCAGGTACAGCTGGTCTTCAGGTAGATACAGCTGGTCTTCAGGTAGATACAGCTGGTCTTCATACAGCTGGTCTTCAGGTAGATACAGCTGGTCTTCATACAGCTGGTATTCAGGTAGATACAGCTGGTCTTCAGGTAGATACAGCTGGTCTTCATACAGCTGGTCTTCAGGTAGATACAGCAGGTCTTCAGGTAGATACAGCTGGTCTTCAGGTAGATACAGCTGGTCTTCAGGTAGATACAGCTGGTCTTCAGGTAGATACAGCTGGTCTTCAGGTAGATACAGCTGGTCTTCAGGTAGATACAGCTGGTCTTCAGGTAGATACAGCTGGTCTTCAGGTAGATACAGCTGGCCTTCAGGTAGATACAGCTGGTCTTCAGGTAGATACAGCTGGTCTTCAGGTAGATACAGCTGGTCTTCAGGTACAGCTGGTCTTCAGGTAGATACAGCTGGTCTTCAGGTAGATACAGCTGGTCTTCAGGTAGATACAGCTGGTCTTCAGGTAGATACAGCTGGTCTTCAGGTAGATACAGCAGGTCTTCAGGTAGATACAGCTGGTCTTCATACAGCTGGTCTTCAGGTAGATACAGCTGGTCTTCAGGTAGATACAGCTGGTCTTCAGGTAGATACAGCTGGTCTTCATACAGCTGGTCTTCAGGTACAGCTGGTCTTCAGGTAGATACAGCTGGTCTTCAGGTAGATACAGCTGGTCTTCAGGTAGATACAGCTGGTCTTCAGGTAGATACAGCTGGTCTTCAGGTAGATACAGCTGGTCTTCAGGTAGATACAGCTGGTCTTCAGGTAGATACAGCTGGTCTTCATACAGCTGGTCTTCAGGTAGATACAGCTGGTCTTCAGGTAGATACAGCTGGTCATCATACAGCTGGTCTTCAGGTAGATACAGCTGGTCTTCATACAGCTGGTCTTCAGGTAGTTACAGCTGGTCTTCAGGTAGATACAGCTGGTCTTCAGGTAGATACAGCTGGTCTTCAGGTACAGCTGGTCTTCAGGTAGATACAGCTGGTCTTCAGGTAGATACAGCTGGTCTTCAGGTAGATACAGCTGGTCTTCAGGTAGACACAGCTGGTCTTCAGGTAGATACAGCTGGTCTTCAGGTAGATACAGCTGGTCTTCAGGTAGATACAGCAGGTCTTCAGGTAGATACAGCTGGTCTTCAGGTAGATAAAGCTGGTCTTCAGGTAGATACAGCTGGTCTTCAGGTAGATACAGCTGGTTTTCAGGTAGAGCTGGTCTTCAGGTAGATACAGCTGGTCTTCAGGTAGAGCTGGTCTTCAGGTAGATACAGCTGGTCTTCAGGTAGATACAGCTGGTCTTCAGGTAGATACAGCTGGCCTTCAGGTAGATACAGCTGGTCTTCAGGTAGATACAGCTGGTCTTCAGGTAGATACAGCTGGTCTTCAGGTAGATACAGCAGATCTTCAGGTAGATACAGCTGGTCTACAGGTAGATACAGCTGGTCTTCAGGTAGATACAGCTGGTCTTCAGGTACAGCTGGTCTTCAGGTAGATACAGCTGGTCTTCAGGTAGATACAGCTGGTCTTCATACAGCTGGTCTTCAGGTAGATACAGCTGGTCTTCATACAGCTGGTCTTCAGGTAGATACAGCTGGTCTTCAGGTAGATACAGCTGGTCTTCATACAGCTGGTCTTCAGGTAGATACAGCAGGTCTTCAGGTAGATACAGCTGGTCTTCAGGTAGATACAGCTGGTCTTCAGGTAGATACAGCTGGTCTTCAGGTAGATACAGCTGGTCTTCAGGTAGATACAGCTGGTCTTCAGGTAGATACAGCTGGTCTTCAGGTAGATACAGCTGGCCTTCAGGTAGATACAGCTGGTCTTCAGGTAGATACAGCTGGTCTTCAGGTAGATACAGCTGGTCTTCAGATAGATACAGCTGGTCTTCAGGTACAGCTGGTCTTCAGGTAGATACAGCTGGTCTTCAGGTAGATACAGCTGGTCTTCAGGTAGATACAGCTGGTCTTCAGGTAGATACAGCTGGTCTTCAGGTAGATACAGCAGGTCTTCAGGTAGATACAGCTGGTCTTCATACAGCTGGTCTTCAGGTAGATACAGCTGGTCTTCAGGTAGATACAGCTGGTCTTCAGGTAGATACAGCTGGTCTTCAGGTAGATACAGCTGGTCTTCAGGTAGATACAGCTGGTCTTCAGGTAGATACAGCTGGTCTTCAGGTAGATACAGCTGGTCTTCATACAGCTGGTCTTCAGGTACAGCTGGTCTTCAGGTAGATACAGCTGGTCTTCAGGTAGATACAGCTGGTCTTCAGGTAGATACAGCTGGTCTTCAGGTAGATACAGCTGGTCTTCAGGTAGATACAGCTGGTCTTCAGGTAGATACAGCTGGTCTTCATACAGCTGGTCTTCAGGTAGATACAGCTGGTCTTCAGGTAGATACAGCTGGTCATCATACAGCTGGTCTTCAGGTAGATACAGCTGGTCTTCATACAGCTGGTCTTCAGGTAGTTACAGCTGGTCTTCAGGTAGATACAGCTGGTCTTCAGGTAGATACAGCTGGTCTTCAGGTACAGCTGGTCTTCAGGTAGATACAGCTGGTCTTCAGGTAGATACAGCTGGTCTTCAGGTAGATACAGCTGGTCTTCAGGTAGACACAGCTGGTCTTCAGGTAGATACAGCTGGTCTTCAGGTAGATACAGCTGGTCTTCAGGTAGATACAGCAGGTCTTCAGGTAGATACAGCTGGTCTTCAGGTAGATAAAGCTGGTCTTCAGGTAGATACAGCTGGTCTTCAGGTAGATACAGCTGGTCTTCAGGTAGATACAGCTGGTCTTCAGGCAGATACAGCTGGTCTTCAGGTAGATACAGCTGGACTTCAGGTAGATACAGCTGGTATTCAGGTAGATACAGCTGGTCTTCAGGTAGATACAGCTGGTCTTCATACAGCTGGTCTTCAGGTAGATACAGCTGGTCTTCAGGTAGATACAGCTGGTCTTCAGGTAGATACAGCTGGTCTTCAGGTAGATACAGCTGGTCTTCAGGTAGATACAGCTGGTCTTCAGGTAGATACAGCTGGTCTTCATACAGCTGGTCTTCAGGTAGATACAGCTGGTCTTCAGGTAGATACAGCAGGTCTTCAGGTAGATACAGCTGGTCTTCAGGTAGATACAGCTGGTCTTCAGGTAGATACAGCTGGTCTTCAGGAAGATACAGCTGGTCTTCAGGTAGATACAGCTGGTCTTCAGGTAGAGCTGGTCTTCAGGTAGATACAGCTGGTCTTCAGGTAGAGCTGGTCTTCAGGTAGATACAGCTGGTCTTCAGGTAGATACAGCTGGTCTTCAGGTAGATACAGCTGGTCTTCAGGTAGATACAGCTGGTCTTCAGGTAGATACAGCTGGTCTTCAGGTAGATACAGCTGGTCTTCATACAGCTGGTCTTCAGGTAGATACAGCTGGTCTTCAGGTAGATACAGCTGGTCTTCAGGTAGATACAGCTGGTCTTCAGGTAGATACAGCTGGTCTTCAGGTAGATACAGCTGGTCTTCAGGTAGATACAGCTGGTCTTCAGGTAGATACAGCAGGTCTTCAGGTAGATACAGCTGGTCTTCATACAGCTGGTCTTCAGGTAGATACAGCTGGTCTTCAGGTAGATACAGCTGGCCTTCAGGTAGATACAGCTGGTCTTCAGGTAGATACAGCTGGTCTTCAGGTAGATACAGCTGGTCTTCAGGTAGATACAGTTGGTCTTCAGGTAGATACAGCAGGTCTTCAGGTAGATACAGCTGGTCTTCATACAGCTGGTCTTCAGGTAGATACAGCTGGTCTTCAGGTAGATACAGCTGGTCTTCAGGTAGATACAGCAGGTCTTCAGGTAGATACAGCTGGTCTTCAGGTAGATACAGCTGGTCTTCAGGTAGATACAGCTGGTCTTCATACAGCTGGTCTTCAGGTACAGCTGGTCTTCAGGTAGATACAGCTGGTCTTCAGGTAGATACAGCTGGTCTTCAGGTAGATACAGCTGGTCTTCAGGTAGATACAGCTGGTCTTCATACAGCTGGTCTTCAGGTAGATACAGCTGGTCTTCAGGTAGATACATACTGGTCATCATACAGCTGGTCTTCAGGTAGACACAGCTGGTCTTCAGGTAGATACAGCTGGTCTTCAGGTAGATACAGCTGGTCTTCAGGTAGATACAGCTGGTCTTCAGGTAGATACAGCTGGTCTTCAGGTAGATACAGCTGGCCTTCAGGTAGATACAGCTGGTCTTCAGGTAGATACAGCTGGTCTTCAGGTAGATACAGCTGGTTTTCAGGTAGAGCTGGTCTTCAGGTAGATACAGCTGGTCTTCAGGTAGAGCTGGTCTTCAGGTAGATACAGCTGGTCTTCAGGTAGATACAGCTGGTCTTTAGGTAGATACAGCTGGCCTTCAGGTAGATACAGCTGGTCTTCAGGTAGATACAGCTGGTCTTCAGGTAGATACAGCTGGTCTTCAGGTAGATACAGCAGATCTTCAGGTAGATACAGCTGGTCTACAGGTAGATACAGCTGGTCTTCAGGTAGATACAGCTGGTCTTCAGGTAGATACAGCTGGTCTTCAGGTAGATACAGCTGGTCTTCAGGTAGATACAGCTGGTCTTCAGGTAGATACAGCTGGTCTTCAGGTAGATACAGCTGGTCTTCAGGTAGATACAGCTGGTCTTCAGGTACAGCTGGTCTTCAGGTAGATACAGCTGGTCTTCAGGTAGATACAGCTGGTCTTCATACAGCTGGTCTTCAGGTAGATACAGCTGGTCTTCATACAGCTGGTATTCAGGTAGATACAGCTGGTCTTCAGGTAGATACAGCTGGTCTTCATACAGCTGGTCTTCAGGTAGATACAGCAGGTCTTCAGGTAGATACAGCTGGTCTTCAGGTAGATACAGCTGGTCTTCAGGTAGATACAGCTGGTCTTCAGGTAGATACAGCTGGTCTTCAGGTAGATACAGCTGGTCTTCAGGTAGATACAGCTGGTCTTCAGGTAGATACAGCTGGTCTTCAGGTAGATACAGCTGGCCTTCAGGTAGATACAGCTGGTCTTCAGGTAGATACAGCTGGTCTTCAGGTAGATACAGCTGGTCTTCAGGTACAGCTGGTCTTCAGGTAGATACAGCTGGTCTTCAGGTAGATACAGCTGGTCTTCAGGTAGATACAGCTGGTCTTCAGGTAGATACAGCTGGTCTTCAGGTAGATACAGCAGGTCTTCAGGTAGATACAGCTGGTCTTCATACAGCTGGTCTTCAGGTAGATACAGCTGGTCTTCAGGTAGATACAGCTGGTCTTCAGGTAGATACAGCTGGTCTTCATACAGCTGGTCTTCAGGTACAGCTGGTCTTCAGGTAGATACAGCTGGTCTTCAGGTAGATACAGCTGGTCTTCAGGTAGATACAGCTGGTCTTCAGGTAGATACAGCTGGTCTTCAGGTAGATACAGCTGGTCTTCAGGTAGATACAGCTGGTCTTCAGGTAGATACAGCTGGTCTTCATACAGCTGGTCTTCAGGTAGATACAGCTGGTCTTCAGGTAGATACAGCTGGTCATCATACAGCTGGTCTTCAGGTAGATACAGCTGGTCTTCATACAGCTGGTCTTCAGGTAGTTACAGCTGGTCTTCAGGTAGATACAGCTGGTCTTCAGGTAGATACAGCTGGTCTTCAGGTACAGCTGGTCTTCAGGTAGATACAGCTGGTCTTCAGGTAGATACAGCTGGTCTTCAGGTAGATACAGCTGGTCTTCAGGTAGACACAGCTGGTCTTCAGGTAGATACAGCTGGTCTTCAGGTAGATACAGCTGGTCTTCAGGTAGATACAGCAGGTCTTCAGGTAGATACAGCTGGTCTTCAGGTAGATAAAGCTGGTCTTCAGGTAGATACAGCTGGTCTTCAGGTAGATACAGCTGGTTTTCAGGTAGAGCTGGTCTTCAGGTAGATACAGCTGGTCTTCAGGTAGAGCTGGTCTTCAGGTAGATACAGCTGGTCTTCAGGTAGATACAGCTGGTCTTCAGGTAGATACAGCTGGCCTTCAGGTAGATACAGCTGGTCTTCAGGTAGATACAGCTGGTCTTCAGGTAGATACAGCTGGTCTTCAGGTAGATACAGCAGATCTTCAGGTAGATACAGCTGGTCTACAGGTAGATACAGCTGGTCTTCAGGTAGATACAGCTGGTCTTCAGGTACAGCTGGTCTTCAGGTAGATACAGCTGGTCTTCAGGTAGATACAGCTGGTCTTCATACAGCTGGTCTTCAGGTAGATACAGCTGGTCTTCATACAGCTGGTCTTCAGGTAGATACAGCTGGTCTTCAGGTAGATACAGCTGGTCTTCATACAGCTGGTCTTCAGGTAGATACAGCAGGTCTTCAGGTAGATACAGCTGGTCTTCAGGTAGATACAGCTGGTCTTCAGGTAGATACAGCTGGTCTTCAGGTAGATACAGCTGGTCTTCAGGTAGATACAGCTGGTCTTCAGGTAGATACAGCTGGTCTTCAGGTAGATACAGCTGGCCTTCAGGTAGATACAGCTGGTCTTCAGGTAGATACAGCTGGTCTTCAGGTAGATACAGCTGGTCTTCAGGTACAGCTGGTCTTCAGGTAGATACAGCTGGTCTTCAGGTAGATACAGCTGGTCTTCAGGTAGATACAGCTGGTCTTCAGGTAGATACAGCTGGTCTTCAGGTAGATACAGCAGGTCTTCAGGTAGATACAGCTGGTCTTCATACAGCTGGTCTTCAGGTAGATACAGCTGGTCTTCAGGTAGATACAGCTGGTCTTCAGGTAGATACAGCTGGTCTTCAGGTAGATACAGCTGGTCTTCAGGTAGATACAGCTGGTCTTCAGGTAGATACAGCTGGTCTTCAGGTAGATACAGCTGGTCTTCAGGTAGATACAGCTGGTCTTCATACAGCTGGTCTTCAGGTACAGCTGGTCTTCAGGTAGATACAGCTGGTCTTCAGGTAGATACAGCTGGTCTTCAGGTAGATACAGCTGGTCTTCAGGTAGATACAGCTGGTCTTCAGGTAGATACAGCTGGTCTTCAGGTAGATACAGCTGGCCTTCAGGTAGATACAGCTGGTCTTCAGGTAGATACAGCTGGTCTTCAGGTAGATACAGCTGGTTTTCAGGTAGAGCTGGTCTTCAGGTAGATACAGCTGGTCTTCAGGTAGAGCTGGTCTTCAGGTAGATACAGCTGGTCTTCAGGTAGATACAGCTGGTCTTTAGGTAGATACAGCTGGCCTTCAGGTAGATACAGCTGGTCTTCAGGTAGATACAGCTGGTCTTCAGGTAGATACAGCTGGTCTTCAGGTAGATACAGCAGATCTTCAGGTAGATACAGCTGGTCTACAGGTAGATACAGCTGGTCTTCAGGTAGATACAGCTGGTCTTCAGGTAGATACAGCTGGTCTTCAGGTAGATACAGCTGGTCTTCAGGTAGATACAGCTGGTCTTCAGGTAGATACAGCTGGTCTTCAGGTAGATACAGCTGGTCTTCAGGTAGATACAGCTGGTCTTCAGGTACAGCTGGTCTTCAGGTAGATACAGCTGGTCTTCAGGTAGATACAGCTGGTCTTCATACAGCTGGTCTTCAGGTAGATACAGCTGGTCTTCATACAGCTGGTATTCAGGTAGATACAGCTGGTCTTCAGGTAGATACAGCTGGTCTTCATACAGCTGGTCTTCAGGTAGATACAGCAGGTCTTCAGGTAGATACAGCTGGTCTTCAGGTAGATACAGCTGGTCTTCAGGTAGATACAGCTGGTCTTCAGGTAGATACAGCTGGTCTTCAGGTAGATACAGCTGGTCTTCAGGTAGATACAGCTGGTCTTCAGGTAGATACAGCTGGTCTTCAGGTAGATACAGCTGGCCTTCAGGTAGATACAGCTGGTCTTCAGGTAGATACAGCTGGTCTTCAGGTAGATACAGCTGGTCTTCAGGTACAGCTGGTCTTCAGGTAGATACAGCTGGTCTTCAGGTAGATACAGCTGGTCTTCAGGTAGATACAGCTGGTCTTCAGGTAGATACAGCTGGTCTTCAGGTAGATACAGCAGGTCTTCAGGTAGATACAGCTGGTCTTCATACAGCTGGTCTTCAGGTAGATACAGCTGGTCTTCAGGTAGATACAGCTGGTCTTCAGGTAGATACAGCTGGTCTTCATACAGCTGGTCTTCAGGTACAGCTGGTCTTCAGGTAGATACAGCTGGTCTTCAGGTAGATACAGCTGGTCTTCAGGTAGATACAGCTGGTCTTCAGGTAGATACAGCTGGTCTTCAGGTAGATACAGCTGGTCTTCAGGTAGATACAGCTGGTCTTCAGGTAGATACAGCTGGTCTTCATACAGCTGGTCTTCAGGTAGATACAGCTGGTCTTCAGGTAGATACAGCTGGTCATCATACAGCTGGTCTTCAGGTAGATACAGCTGGTCTTCATACAGCTGGTCTTCAGGTAGTTACAGCTGGTCTTCAGGTAGATACAGCTGGTCTTCAGGTAGATACAGCTGGTCTTCAGGTACAGCTGGTCTTCAGGTAGATACAGCTGGTCTTCAGGTAGATACAGCTGGTCTTCAGGTAGATACAGCTGGTCTTCAGGTAGACACAGCTGGTCTTCAGGTAGATACAGCTGGTCTTCAGGTAGATACAGCTGGTCTTCAGGTAGATACAGCAGGTCTTCAGGTAGATACAGCTGGTCTTCAGGTAGATAAAGCTGGTCTTCAGGTAGATACAGCTGGTCTTCAGGTAGATACAGCTGGTTTTCAGGTAGAGCTGGTCTTCAGGTAGATACAGCTGGTCTTCAGGTAGAGCTGGTCTTCAGGTAGATACAGCTGGTCTTCAGGTAGATACAGCTGGTCTTCAGGTAGATACAGCTGGCCTTCAGGTAGATACAGCTGGTCTTCAGGTAGATACAGCTGGTCTTCAGGTAGATACAGCTGGTCTTCAGGTAGATACAGCAGATCTTCAGGTAGATACAGCTGGTCTACAGGTAGATACAGCTGGTCTTCAGGTAGATACAGCTGGTCTTCAGGTACAGCTGGTCTTCAGGTAGATACAGCTGGTCTTCAGGTAGATACAGCTGGTCTTCATACAGCTGGTCTTCAGGTAGATACAGCTGGTCTTCATACAGCTGGTCTTCAGGTAGATACAGCTGGTCTTCAGGTAGATACAGCTGGTCTTCATACAGCTGGTCTTCAGGTAGATACAGCAGGTCTTCAGGTAGATACAGCTGGTCTTCAGGTAGATACAGCTGGTCTTCAGGTAGATACAGCTGGTCTTCAGGTAGATACAGCTGGTCTTCAGGTAGATACAGCTGGTCTTCAGGTAGATACAGCTGGTCTTCAGGTAGATACAGCTGGTCTTCAGGTAGATACAGCTGGCCTTCAGGTAGATACAGCTGGTCTTCAGGTAGATACAGCTGGTCTTCAGGTAGATACAGCTGGTCTTCAGGTACAGCTGGTCTTCAGGTAGATACAGCTGGTCTTCAGGTAGATACAGCTGGTCTTCAGGTAGATACAGCTGGTCTTCAGGTAGATACAGCTGGTCTTCAGGTAGATACAGCAGGTCTTCAGGTAGATACAGCTGGTCTTCATACAGCTGGTCTTCAGGTAGATACAGCTGGTCTTCAGGTAGATACAGCTGGTCTTCAGGTAGATACAGCTGGTCTTCAGGTAGATACAGCTGGTCTTCAGGTAGATACAGCTGGTCTTCAGGTAGATACAGCTGGTCTTCAGGTAGATACAGCTGGTCTTCAGGTAGATACAGCTGGTCTTCATACAGCTGGTCTTCAGGTACAGCTGGTCTTCAGGTAGATACAGCTGGTCTTCAGGTAGATACAGCTGGTCTTCAGGTAGATACAGCAGATCTTCAGGTAGATACAGCTGGTCTACAGGTAGATACAGCTGGTCTTCAGGTAGATACAGCTGGTCTTCAGGCAGATACAGCTGGTCTTCAGGTAGATACAGCTGGTCTTCAGGTAGATACAGCTGGTCTTCAGGTAGATACAGCAGGTCTTCAGGTAGATACAGCTGGTCTTCAGGTAGATACAGCTGGTCTTCAGGTAGATACAGCTGGTCTTCAGGTAGATACAGCTGGTCTTCAGGTAGATACAGCTGGTCTTCAGGTAGATACAGCTGGTCTTCAGGTAGATACAGCTGGTCTTCAGGTAGATACAGCTGGTCTTCAGGTAGATACAGCTGGTCTTCAGGTAGATACAGCTGGTCTTCAGGTACAGCTGGTCTTCAAGTAGATACAGCTGGTCTTCATACAGCTGGTCTTCAGGTAGATACAGCTGGTCTTCAGGTAGATACAGCTGGTCTTCATACAGCTGGTCTTCAGGTAGATACAGCTGGTCTTCATACAGCTGGTCTTCATGTAGATACAGCTGGTCTTCAGGTAGATACAGCTGGTCTTCATACAGCTGGTCTTCAGGTAGATACAGCAGGTCTTCAGGTAGATACAGCTGGTCTTCAGGTAGATACAGCTGGTCTTCAGGTAGATACAGCTGGCCTTCAGGTAGATACAGCTGGTCTTCAGGTAGATACAGCTGGTCTTCAGGTAGATACAGCTGGTCTTCAGGTAGATACAGCAGATCTTCAGGTAGATACAGCTGGTCTACAGGTAGATACAGCTGGTCTTCAGGTAGATACAGCTGGTCTTCAGGTACAGCTGGTCTTCAGGTAGATACAGCTGGTCTTCAGGTAGATACAGCTGGTCTTCATACAGCTGGTCTTCAGGTAGATACAGCTGGTCTTCAGGTAGATACAGCTGGTCTTCAGGTAGATACAGCTGGTCTTCATACAGCTGGTCTTCAGGTAGATACAGCAGGTCTTCAGGTAGATACAGCTGGTCTTCAGGTAGATACAGCTGGTCTTCAGGTAGATACAGCTGGTCTTCAGGTAGATACAGCTGGTCTTCAGGTAGATACAGCTGGTCTTCAGGTAGATACAGCTGGTCTTCAGGTAGATACAGCTGGTCTTCAGGTAGATACAGCTGGCCTTCAGGTAGATACAGCTGGTCTTCAGGTAGATACAGCTGGTCTTCAGGTAGATACAGCTGGTCTTCAGGTACAGCTGGTCTTCAGGTAGATACAGCTGGTCTTCAGGTAGATACAGCTGGTCTTCAGGTAGATACAGCTGGTCTTCAGGTAGATACAGCTGGTCTTCAGGTTGATACAGCAGGTCTTCAGGTAGATACAGCTGGTCTTCAGGTAGATACAGCTGGTCTTCAGGTAGATACAGCTGGTCTTCAGGTAGATACAGCTGGTCTTCAGGTAGATACAGCTGGTCTTCAGGTAGATACAGCTGGTCTTCATACAGCTGGTCTTCAGGTACAGCTGGTCTTCAGGTAGATACAGCTGGTCTTCAGGTAGATACAGCTGGTCTTCAGGTAGATACAGCAGATCTTCAGGTAGATACAGCTGGTCTACAGGTAGATACAGCTGGTCTTCAGGTAGATACAGCTGGTCTTCAGGCAGATACAGCTGGTCTTCAGGTAGATACAGCTGGTCTTCAGGTAGATACAGCTGGTCTTCAGGTAGATACAGCAGGTCTTCAGGTAGATACAGCTGGTCTTCAGGTAGATACAGCTGGTCTTCAGGTAGATACAGCTGGTCTTCAGGTAGATACAGCTGGTCTTCAGGTAGATACAGCTGGTCTTCAGGTAGATACAGCTGGTCTTCAGGTAGATACAGCTGGTCTTCAGGTAGATACAGCTGGTCTTCAGGTAGATACAGCTGGTCTTCATACAGCTGGTCTTCAGGTAGATACAGCTGGTCTTCAGGTACAGCTGGTCTTCAAGTAGATACAGCTGGTCTTCATACAGCTGGTCTTCAGGTAGATACAGCTGGTCTTCAGGTAGATACAGCTGGTCTTCATACAGCTGGTCTTCAGGTAGATACAGCTGGTCTTCATACAGCTGGTCTTCATGTAGATACAGCTGGTCTTCAGGTAGATACAGCTGGTCTTCATACAGCTGGTCTTCAGGTAGATACAGCAGGTCTTCAGGTAGATACAGCTGGTCTTCAGGTAGATACAGCTGGTCTTCAGGTAGATACAGCTGGTCTTTAGGTAGATACAGCTGGTCTTCAGGTAGATACAGCTGGTCTTCAGGTAGATACAGCTGGTCTTCAGGTAGATACAGCTGGTCTTCAGGTAGATACAGCTGGTCTTCAGGTAGATACAGCAGGTCTTCAGGTAGATACAGCTGGTCTTCATACAGCTGGTCTTCAGGTAGATACAGCTGGTCTTCAGGTAGATATAGCTGGCCTTCAGGTAGATACAGCTGGTCTTCAGGTATATACAGCTGGTCTTCAGGTACAGCTGGTCTTCAGGTAGATACAGCTGGTATTCAGGTAGATACAGCTGGTCTTCAGGTAGATACAGCTGGTCTTCAGGTAGATACAGCTGGTCTTCAGGTAGATACAGCAGGTCTTCAGGTAGATACAGCTGGTCTTCATACAGCTGGTCTTCAGGTAGATACAGCTGGTCTTCAGGTAGATACAGCTGGTCTTCAGGTAGATACAGCTGGTCTTCAGGTAGATACAGCTGGTCTTCAGGTAGATACAGCTGGTCTTCAGGTAGATACAGCTGGTCTTCAGATAGATACAGCAGGTCTTCAGGTAGATACAGCTGGTCTTCAGGTAGATACAGCTGGTCTTCAGGTAGATACAGCTGGTCTTCAGGTAGATACAGCTGGTCTTCATACAGCTGGTCTTCAGGTACAGCTGGTCTTCAGGTAGATACAGCTGGTCTTCAGGTAGATACAGCTGGTCTTCAGGTAGATACAGCTGGTCTTCAGGTAGATACAGCTGGTCTTCATACAGCTGGTCTTCAGGTAGATACAGCTGGTCTTCAGGTAGATACAGCTGGTCTTCATACAGCTGGTCTTCAGGTAGATACAGCTGGTCTTCAGGTAGATACAGCTGGTCTTCAGGTAGATACAGCTGGTCTTCAGGTAGATACAGCTGGTCTTCAGGTAGATACAGCTGGTCTTCAGGTAGATACAGCTGGTCTTCAGGTAGATACAGCTGGCCTTCAGGTAGATACAGCTGGTCTTCAGGTAGATACAGCTGGTCTTCAGGTAGATACAGCTGGTTTTCAGGTAGAGCTGGTCTTCAGGTAGATACAGCTGGTCTTCAGGTAGAGCTGTTCTTCAGGTAGATACAGCTGGTCTTCAGGTAGATACAGCTGGTATTCAGGTAGATACAGCTGGCCTTCAGGTAGATACAGCTGGTCTTCAGGTAGATACAGCTGGTCTTCAGGTAGATACAGCTGGTCTTCAGGTAGATACAGCAGATCTTCAGGTAGATACAGCTGGTCTACAGGTAGATACAGCTGGTCTTCAGGTAGATACAGCTGGTCTTCAGGTAGATACAGCTGGTCTTCAGGTAGAGCTGGTCTTCAGGTAGATACAGCTGGTCTTCAGGTAGATACAGCTGGTCTTCAGGTAGATACAGCTGGTCTTCAGGTAGATACAGCTGGTCTTCAGGTAGATACAGCTGGTCTTCAGGTAGATACAGCTGGTCTTCAGGTAGATACAGCAGGTCTTCAGGTAGATACAGCTGGTCTTCAGGTAGATACAGCTGGTCTTCAGGTAGATACAGCTGGTCTTCAGGTAGATACAGCTGGTCTTCAGGTAGATACAGCTGGTCTTCATACAGCTGGTCTTCAGGTAGATACAGCTGGTCTTCAGGTAGATACAGCTGGTCTTCAGGTACAGCTGGTCTTCAGGTAGATACAGCTGGTCTTCAGGTAGATACAGCTGGTCTTCATACAGCTGGTCTTCAGGTAGATACAGCTGGTCTTCATACAGCTGGTCTTCAGGTAGATACAGCTGGTCTTCAGGTAGATACAGCTGGTCTTCATACAGCTGGTCTTCAGGTAGATACAGCAGGTCTTCAGGTAGATACAGCTGGTCTTCAGGTAGATGCAGCTGGTCTTCAGGTAGATACAGCTGGTCTTCAGGTAGATACAGCTGGTCTTCAGGTAGATACAGCTGGTCTTCAGGTAGATACAGCTGGTCTTCAGGTAGATACAGCTGGTCTTCAGGTAGATACAGCTGGCCTTCAGGTAGATACAGCTGGTCTTCAGGTAGATACAGCTGGTCTTCAGGTAGATACAGCTGGTCTTCAGGTACAGCTGGTCTTCAGGTAGATACAGCTGGTCTTCAGGTAGATACAGCTGGTCTTCAGGTAGATACAGCTGGTCTTCAAGTAGATACAGCTGGTCTTCAGGTAGATACAGCTGGTCTTCATACAGCTGGTCTTCAGGTAGATACAGCTGGTCTTCAGGTAGATACAGCTGGTCTTCAGGTAGATACAGCTGGTCTTCAGGTAGATACAGCTGGTCTTCAGGTAGATACAGCTGGTCTTCAGGTAGATACAGCTGGTCTTCAGGTAGATACAGCTGGTCTTCAGGTAGATACAGCTGGTCTTCATACAGCTGGTCTTCAGGTACAGCTGGTCTTCAGGTAGATACAGCTGGTCTTCAGGTAGATACAGCTGGTCTTCAGGTAGATACAGCTGGTCTTCAGGTAGATACAGCTGGTCTTCAAGGTAGATACAGCTGGTCTTCAGGTAGATACAGCTGGTCTTCAGGTAGATACAGCTGGTCTTCAGGTACAGCTGGTCTTCAGGTAGATACAGCTGGTCTTCAGGTAGATACAGCTGGTCTTCATACAGCTGGTCTTCAGGTAGATACAGCTGGTCTTCATACAGCTGGTCTTCAGGTAGATACAGCTGGTCTTCAGGTAGATACAGCTGGTCTTCATACAGCTGGTCTTCAGGTAGATACAGCAGGTCTTCAGGTAGATACAGCTGGTCTTCAGGTAGATGCAGCTGGTCTTCAGGTAGATACAGCTGGTCTTCAGGTAGATACAGCTGGTCTTCAGGTAGATACAGCTGGTCTTCAGGTAGATACAGCTGGTCTTCAGGTAGATACAGCTGGTCTTCAGGTAGATACAGCTGGCCTTCAGGTAGATACAGCTGGTCTTCAGGTAGATACAGCTGGTCTTCAGGTAGATACAGCTGGTCTTCAGGTACAGCTGGTCTTCAGGTAGATACAGCTGGTCTTCAGGTAGATACAGCTGGTCTTCAGGTAGATACAGCTGGTCTTCAAGTAGATACAGCTGGTCTTCAGGTAGATACAGCTGGTCTTCATACAGCTGGTCTTCAGGTAGATACAGCTGGTCTTCAGGTAGATACAGCTGGTCTTCAGGTAGATACAGCTGGTCTTCAGGTAGATACAGCTGGTCTTCAGGTAGATACAGCTGGTCTTCAGGTAGATACAGCTGGTCTTCAGGTAGATACAGCTGGTCTTCAGGTAGATACAGCAGGTCTTCAGGTAGATACAGCTGGTCTTCATACAGCTGGTCTTCAGGTAGATACAGCTGGTCTTCAGGTAGATACAGCTGGTCTTCAGGTAGATACAGCTGGTCTTCAGGTAGATACAGCTGGTCTTCAGGTAGATACAGCTGGTCTTCAGGTAGATACAGCTGGTCTTCAGGTAGATACAGCTGGTCTTCAGGTAGATACAGCTGGTCTTCATACAGCTGGTCTTCAGGTACAGCTGGTCTTCAGGTAGATACAGCTGGTCTTCAGGTAGATACAGCTGGTCTTCAGGTAGATACAGCTGGTCTTCAGGTAGATACAGCTGGTCTTCAGGTAGATACAGCTGGCCTTCAGGTAGATACAGCTGGTCTTCAGGTAGATACAGCTGGTCTTCAGGTAGATACAGCTGGTTTTCAGGTAGAGCTGGTCTTCAGGTAGATACAGCTGGTCTTCAGGTAGAGCTGGTCTTCAGGTAGATACAGCTGGTCTTCAGGTAGATACAGCTGGTCTTTAGGTAGATACAGCTGGCCTTCAGGTAGATACAGCTGGTCTTCAGGTAGATACAGCTGGTCTTCAGGTAGATACAGCTGGTCTTCAGGTAGATACAGCAGATCTTCAGGTAGATACAGCTGGTCTACAGGTAGATACAGCTGGTCTTCAGGTAGATACAGCTGGTCTTCAGGTAGATACAGCTGGTCTTCAGGTAGATACAGCTGGTCTTCAGGTAGATACAGCTGGTCTTCAGGTAGATACAGCTGGTCTTCAGGTAGATACAGCTGGTCTTCAGGTAGATACAGCTGGTCTTCAGGTACAGCTGGTCTTCAGGTAGATACAGCTGGTCTTCAGGTAGATACAGCTGGTCTTCATACAGCTGGTCTTCAGGTAGATACAGCTGGTCTTCATACAGCTGGTATTCAGGTAGATACAGCTGGTCTTCAGGTAGATACAGCTGGTCTTCATACAGCTGGTCTTCAGGTAGATACAGCAGGTCTTCAGGTAGATACAGCTGGTCTTCAGGTAGATACAGCTGGTCTTCAGGTAGATACAGCTGGTCTTCAGGTAGATACAGCTGGTCTTCAGGTAGATACAGCTGGTCTTCAGGTAGATACAGCTGGTCTTCAGGTAGATACAGCTGGTCTTCAGGTAGATACAGCTGGCCTTCAGGTAGATACAGCTGGTCTTCAGGTAGATACAGCTGGTCTTCAGGTAGATACAGCTGGTCTTCAGGTACAGCTGGTCTTCAGGTAGATACAGCTGGTCTTCAGGTAGATACAGCTGGTCTTCAGGTAGATACAGCTGGTCTTCAGGTAGATACAGCTGGTCTTCAGGTAGATACAGCAGGTCTTCAGGTAGATACAGCTGGTCTTCATACAGCTGGTCTTCAGGTAGATACAGCTGGTCTTCAGGTAGATACAGCTGGTCTTCAGGTAGATACAGCTGGTCTTCATACAGCTGGTCTTCAGGTACAGCTGGTCTTCAGGTAGATACAGCTGGTCTTCAGGTAGATACAGCTGGTCTTCAGGTAGATACAGCTGGTCTTCAGGTAGATACAGCTGGTCTTCAGGTAGATACAGCTGGTCTTCAGGTAGATACAGCTGGTCTTCAGGTAGATACAGCTGGTCTTCATACAGCTGGTCTTCAGGTAGATACAGCTGGTCTTCAGGTAGATACAGCTGGTCATCATACAGCTGGTCTTCAGGTAGATACAGCTGGTCTTCATACAGCTGGTCTTCAGGTAGTTACAGCTGGTCTTCAGGTAGATACAGCTGGTCTTCAGGTAGATACAGCTGGTCTTCAGGTACAGCTGGTCTTCAGGTAGATACAGCTGGTCTTCAGGTAGATACAGCTGGTCTTCAGGTAGATACAGCTGGTCTTCAGGTAGACACAGCTGGTCTTCAGGTAGATACAGCTGGTCTTCAGGTAGATACAGCTGGTCTTCAGGTAGATACAGCAGGTCTTCAGGTAGATACAGCTGGTCTTCAGGTAGATAAAGCTGGTCTTCAGGTAGATACAGCTGGTCTTCAGGTAGATACAGCTGGTTTTCAGGTAGAGCTGGTCTTCAGGTAGATACAGCTGGTCTTCAGGTAGAGCTGGTCTTCAGGTAGATACAGCTGGTCTTCAGGTAGATACAGCTGGTCTTCAGGTAGATACAGCTGGACTTCAGGTAGATACAGCTGGTCTTCAGGTAGATACAGCTGGTCTTCAGGTAGATACAGCTGGTCTTCAGGTAGATACAGCAGATCTTCAGGTAGATACAGCTGGTCTACAGGTAGATACAGCTGGTCTTCAGGTAGATACAGCTGGTCTTCAGGTACAGCTGGTCTTCAGGTAGATACAGCTGGTCTTCAGGTAGATACAGCTGGTCTTCATACAGCTGGTCTTCAGGTAGATACAGCTGGTCTTCATACAGCTGGTCTTCAGGTAGATACAGCTGGTCTTCAGGTAGATACAGCTGGTCTTCATACAGCTGGTCTTCAGGTAGATACAGCAGGTCTTCAGGTAGATACAGCTGGTCTTCAGGTAGATACAGCTGGTCTTCAGGTAGATACAGCTGGTCTTCAGGTAGATACAGCTGGTCTTCAGGTAGATACAGCTGGTCTTCAGGTAGATACAGCTGGTCTTCAGGTAGATACAGCTGGTCTTCAGGTAGATACAGCTGGCCTTCAGGTAGATACAGCTGGTCTTCAGGTAGATACAGCTGGTCTTCAGGTAGATACAGCTGGTCTTCAGGTACAGCTGGTCTTCAGGTAGATACAGCTGGTCTTCAGGTAGATACAGCTGGTCTTCAGGTAGATACAGCTGGTCTTCAGGTAGATACAGCTGGTCTTCAGGTAGATACAGCAGGTCTTCAGGTAGATACAGCTGGTCTTCATACAGCTGGTCTTCAGGTAGATACAGCTGGTCTTCAGGTAGATACAGCTGGTCTTCAGGTAGATACAGCTGGTCTTCAGGTAGATACAGCTGGTCTTCAGGTAGATACAGCTGGTCTTCAGGTAGATACAGCTGGTCTTCAGGTAGATACAGCTGGTCTTCATACAGCTGGTCTTCAGGTACAGCTGGTCTTCAGGTAGATACAGCTGGTCTTCAGGTAGATACAGCTGGTCTTCAGGTAGATACAGCAGATCTTCAGGTAGATACAGCTGGTCTACAGGTAGATACAGCTGGTCTTCAGGTAGATACAGCTGGTCTTCAGGCAGATACAGCTGGTCTTCAGGTAGATACAGCTGGTCTTCAGGTAGATACAGCTGGTCTTCAGGTAGATACAGCAGGTCTTCAGGTAGATACAGCTGGTCTTCAGGTAGATACAGCTGGTCTTCAGGTAGATACAGCTGGTCTTCAGGTAGATACAGCTGGTCTTCAGGTAGATACAGCTGGTCTTCAGGTAGATACAGCTGGTCTTCAGGTAGATACAGCTGGTCTTCAGGTAGATACAGCTGGTCTTCAGGTAGATACAGCTGGTCTTCAGGTAGATACAGCTGGTCTTCAGGTACAGCTGGTCTTCAAGTAGATACAGCTGGTCTTCATACAGCTGGTCTTCAGGTAGATACAGCTGGTCTTCAGGTAGATACAGCTGGTCTTCATACAGCTGGTCTTCAGGTAGATACAGCTGGTCTTCATACAGCTGGTCTTCATGTAGATACAGCTGGTCTTCAGGTAGATACAGCTGGTCTTCATACAGCTGGTCTTCAGGTAGATACAGCAGGTCTTCAGGTAGATACAGCTGGTCTTCAGGTAGATACAGCTGGTCTTCAGGTAGATACAGCTGGCCTTCAGGTAGATACAGCTGGTCTTCAGGTAGATACAGCTGGTCTTCAGGTAGATACAGCTGGTCTTCAGGTAGATACAGCAGATCTTCAGGTAGATACAGCTGGTCTACAGGTAGATACAGCTGGTCTTCAGGTAGATACAGCTGGTCTTCAGGTACAGCTGGTCTTCAGGTAGATACAGCTGGTCTTCAGGTAGATACAGCTGGTCTTCATACAGCTGGTCTTCAGGTAGATACAGCTGGTCTTCAGGTAGATACAGCTGGTCTTCAGGTAGATACAGCTGGTCTTCATACAGCTGGTCTTCAGGTAGATACAGCAGGTCTTCAGGTAGATACAGCTGGTCTTCAGGTAGATACAGCTGGTCTTCAGGTAGATACAGCTGGTCTTCAGGTAGATACAGCTGGTCTTCAGGTAGATACAGCTGGTCTTCAGGTAGATACAGCTGGTCTTCAGGTAGATACAGCTGGCCTTCAGGTAGATACAGCTGGTCTTCAGGTAGATACAGCTGGTCTTCAGGTAGATACAGCTGGTCTTCAGGTACAGCTGGTCTTCAGGTAGATACAGCTGGTCTTCAGGTAGATACAGCTGGTCTTCAGGTAGATACAGCTGGTCTTCAGGTAGATACAGCTGGTCTTCAGGTTGATACAGCAGGTCTTCAGGTAGATACAGCTGGTCTTCAGGTAGATACAGCTGGTCTTCAGGTAGATACAGCTGGTCTTCAGGTAGATACAGCTGGTCTTCAGGTAGATACAGCTGGTCTTCAGGTAGATACAGCTGGTCTTCATACAGCTGGTCTTCAGGTACAGCTGGTCTTCAGGTAGATACAGCTGGTCTTCAGGTAGATACAGCTGGTCTTCAGGTAGATACAGCAGATCTTCAGGTAGATACAGCTGGTCTACAGGTAGATACAGCTGGTCTTCAGGTAGATACAGCTGGTCTTCAGGCAGATACAGCTGGTCTTCAGGTAGATACAGCTGGTCTTCAGGTAGATACAGCTGGTCTTCAGGTAGATACAGCAGGTCTTCAGGTAGATACAGCTGGTCTTCAGGTAGATACAGCTGGTCTTCAGGTAGATACAGCTGGTCTTCAGGTAGATACAGCTGGTCTTCAGGTAGATACAGCTGGTCTTCAGGTAGATACAGCTGGTCTTCAGGTAGATACAGCTGGTCTTCAGGTAGATACAGCTGGTCTTCAGGTAGATACAGCTGGTCTTCATACAGCTGGTCTTCAGGTAGATACAGCTGGTCTTCAGGTACAGCTGGTCTTCAAGTAGATACAGCTGGTCTTCATACAGCTGGTCTTCAGGTAGATACAGCTGGTCTTCAGGTAGATACAGCTGGTCTTCATACAGCTGGTCTTCAGGTAGATACAGCTGGTCTTCATACAGCTGGTCTTCATGTAGATACAGCTGGTCTTCAGGTAGATACAGCTGGTCTTCATACAGCTGGTCTTCAGGTAGATACAGCAGGTCTTCAGGTAGATACAGCTGGTCTTCAGGTAGATACAGCTGGTCTTCAGGTAGATACAGCTGGTCTTTAGGTAGATACAGCTGGTCTTCAGGTAGATACAGCTGGTCTTCAGGTAGATACAGCTGGTCTTCAGGTAGATACAGCTGGTCTTCAGGTAGATACAGCTGGTCTTCAGGTAGATACAGCAGGTCTTCAGGTAGATACAGCTGGTCTTCATACAGCTGGTCTTCAGGTAGATACAGCTGGTCTTCAGGTAGATACAGCTGGCCTTCAGGTAGATACAGCTGGTCTTCAGGTATATACAGCTGGTCTTCAGGTACAGCTGGTCTTCAGGTAGATACAGCTGGTATTCAGGTAGATACAGCTGGTCTTCAGGTAGATACAGCTGGTCTTCAGGTAGATACAGCTGGTCTTCAGGTAGATACAGCAGGTCTTCAGGTAGATACAGCTGGTCTTCATACAGCTGGTCTTCAGGTAGATACAGCTGGTCTTCAGGTAGATACAGCTGGTCTTCAGGTAGATACAGCTGGTCTTCAGGTAGATACAGCTGGTCTTCAGGTAGATACAGCTGGTCTTCAGGTAGATACAGCTGGTCTTCAGATAGATACAGCAGGTCTTCAGGTAGATACAGCTGGTCTTCAGGTAGATACAGCTGGTCTTCAGGTAGATACAGCTGGTCTTCAGGTAGATACAGCTGGTCTTCATACAGCTGGTCTTCAGGTACAGCTGGTCTTCAGGTAGATACAGCTGGTCTTCAGGTAGATACAGCTGGTCTTCAGGTAGATACAGCTGGTCTTCAGGTAGATACAGCTGGTCTTCATACAGCTGGTCTTCAGGTAGATACAGCTGGTCTTCAGGTAGATACAGCTGGTCTTCATACAGCTGGTCTTCAGGTAGATACAGCTGGTCTTCAGGTAGATACAGCTGGTCTTCAGGTAGATACAGCTGGTCTTCAGGTAGATACAGCTGGTCTTCAGGTAGATACAGCTGGTCTTCAGGTAGATACAGCTGGTCTTCAGGTAGATACAGCTGGCCTTCAGGTAGATACAGCTGGTCTTCAGGTAGATACAGCTGGTCTTCAGGTAGATACAGCTGGTTTTCAGGTAGAGCTGGTCTTCAGGTAGATACAGCTGGTCTTCAGGTAGAGCTGTTCTTCAGGTAGATACAGCTGGTCTTCAGGTAGATACAGCTGGTATTCAGGTAGATACAGCTGGCCTTCAGGTAGATACAGCTGGTCTTCAGGTAGATACAGCTGGTCTTCAGGTAGATACAGCTGGTCTTCAGGTAGATACAGCAGATCTTCAGGTAGATACAGCTGGTCTACAGGTAGATACAGCTGGTCTTCAGGTAGATACAGCTGGTCTTCAGGTAGAGCTGGTCTTCAGGTAGATACAGCTGGTCTTCAGGTAGATACAGCTGGTCTTCAGGTAGATACAGCTGGTCTTCAGGTAGATACAGCTGGTCTTCAGGTAGATACAGCTGGTCTTCAGGTAGATACAGCTGGTCTTCAGGTAGATACAGCTGGTCTTCAGGTAGATACAGCAGGTCTTCAGGTAGATACAGCTGGTCTTCAGGTAGATACAGCTGGTCTTC
The DNA here is from genome assembly GCF_963971535.1 of Notolepis coatsorum. Classification (NCBI taxonomy): domain Eukaryota; kingdom Metazoa; phylum Chordata; class Actinopteri; order Aulopiformes; family Paralepididae; genus Notolepis; species Notolepis coatsorum. Next base: position 27,630 of record NW_028169346.1, on the reverse strand, counting down.
AGGTAGATACAGCTGGTCTTCAGGTAGATACAGCTGGTCTTCAGGTAGATACAGCTGGTCTTCATACAGCTGGTCTTCAGGTAGATACAGCTGGTCTTCAGGTAGATACAGCTGGTCTTCAGGTACAGCTGGTCTTCAGGTAGATACAGCTGGTCTTCAGGTAGATACAGCTGGTCTTCATACAGCTGGTCTTCAGGTAGATACAGCTGGTCTTCATACAGCTGGTCTTCAGGTAGATACAGCTGGTCTTCAGGTAGATACAGCTGGTCTTCATACAGCTGGTCTTCAGGTAGATACAGCAGGTCTTCAGGTAGATACAGCTGGTCTTCAGGTAGATGCAGCTGGTCTTCAGGTAGATACAGCTGGTCTTCAGGTAGATACAGCTGGTCTTCAGGTAGATACAGCTGGTCTTCAGGTAGATACAGCTGGTCTTCAGGTAGATACAGCTGGTCTTCAGGTAGATACAGCTGGCCTTCAGGTAGATACAGCTGGTCTTCAGGTAGATACAGCTGGTCTTCAGGTAGATACAGCTGGTCTTCAGGTACAGCTGGTCTTCAGGTAGATACAGCTGGTCTTCAGGTAGATACAGCTGGTCTTCAGGTAGATACAGCTGGTCTTCAAGTAGATACAGCTGGTCTTCAGGTAGATACAGCTGGTCTTCATACAGCTGGTCTTCAGGTAGATACAGCTGGTCTTCAGGTAGATACAGCTGGTCTTCAGGTAGATACAGCTGGTCTTCAGGTAGATACAGCTGGTCTTCAGGTAGATACAGCTGGTCTTCAGGTAGATACAGCTGGTCTTCAGGTAGATACAGCTGGTCTTCAGGTAGATACAGCTGGTCTTCATACAGCTGGTCTTCAGGTACAGCTGGTCTTCAGGTAGATACAGCTGGTCTTCAGGTAGATACAGCTGGTCTTCAGGTAGATACAGCTGGTCTTCAGGTAGATACAGCTGGTCTTCAAGGTAGATACAGCTGGTCTTCAGGTAGATACAGCTGGTCTTCAGGTAGATACAGCTGGTCTTCAGGTACAGCTGGTCTTCAGGTAGATACAGCTGGTCTTCAGGTAGATACAGCTGGTCTTCATACAGCTGGTCTTCAGGTAGATACAGCTGGTCTTCATACAGCTGGTCTTCAGGTAGATACAGCTGGTCTTCAGGTAGATACAGCTGGTCTTCATACAGCTGGTCTTCAGGTAGATACAGCAGGTCTTCAGGTAGATACAGCTGGTCTTCAGGTAGATGCAGCTGGTCTTCAGGTAGATACAGCTGGTCTTCAGGTAGATACAGCTGGTCTTCAGGTAGATACAGCTGGTCTTCAGGTAGATACAGCTGGTCTTCAGGTAGATACAGCTGGTCTTCAGGTAGATACAGCTGGCCTTCAGGTAGATACAGCTGGTCTTCAGGTAGATACAGCTGGTCTTCAGGTAGATACAGCTGGTCTTCAGGTAGATACAGCTGGTCTTCAGGTAGATACAGCTGGTCTTCAGGTAGATACAGCTGGTCTTCAGGTAGATACAGCTGGTCTTCAGGTAGATACAGCAGGTCTTCAGGTAGATACAGCTGGTCTTCAGGTAGATACAGCTGGTCTTCAGGTAGATACAGCTGGTCTTCAGGTAGATACAGCTGGTCTTCAGGTAGATACAGCTGGTCTTCATACAGCTGGTCTTCAGGTAGATACAGCTGGTCTTCAGGTAGATACAGCTGGTCTTCAGGTACAGCTGGTCTTCAGGTAGATACAGCTGGTCTTCAGGTAGATACAGCTGGTCTTCATACAGCTGGTCTTCAGGTAGATACAGCTGGTCTTCATACAGCTGGTCTTCAGGTAGATACAGCTGGTCTTCAGGTAGATACAGCTGGTCTTCATACAGCTGGTCTTCAGGTAGATACAGCAGGTCTTCAGGTAGATACAGCTGGTCTTCAGGTAGATGCAGCTGGTCTTCAGGTAGATACAGCTGGTCTTCAGGTAGATACAGCTGGTCTTCAGGTAGATACAGCTGGTCTTCAGGTAGATACAGCTGGTCTTCAGGTAGATACAGCTGGTCTTCAGGTAGATACAGCTGGCCTTCAGGTAGATACAGCTGGTCTTCAGGTAGATACAGCTGGTCTTCAGGTAGATACAGCTGGTCTTCAGGTACAGCTGGTCTTCAGGTAGATACAGCTGGTCTTCAGGTAGATACAGCTGGTCTTCAGGTAGATACAGCTGGTCTTCAAGTAGATACAGCTGGTCTTCAGGTAGATACAGCTGGTCTTCATACAGCTGGTCTTCAGGTAGATACAGCTGGTCTTCAGGTAGATACAGCTGGTCTTCAGGTAGATACAGCTGGTCTTCAGGTAGATACAGCTGGTCTTCAGGTAGATACAGCTGGTCTTCAGGTAGATACAGCTGGTCTTCAGGTAGATACAGCTGGTCTTCATACAGCTGGTCTTCAGGTACAGCTGGTCTTCAGGTAGATACAGCTGGTCTTCAGGTAGATACAGCTGGTCTTCAGGTAGATACAGCTGGTCTTCAGGTAGATACAGCTGGTCTTCAAGGTAGATACAGCTGGTCTTCAGGTAGATACAGCTGGTCTTCAGGTAGATACAGCTGGTCTTCAGGTACAGCTGGTCTTCAGGTAGATACAGCTGGTCTTCAGGTAGATACAGCTGGTCTTCATACAGCTGGTCTTCAGGTAGATACAGCTGGTCTTCATACAGCTGGTCTTCAGGTAGATACAGCTGGTCTTCAGGTAGATACAGCTGGTCTTCATACAGCTGGTCTTCAGGTAGATACAGCAGGTCTTCAGGTAGATACAGCTGGTCTTCAGGTAGATGCAGCTGGTCTTCAGGTAGATACAGCTGGTCTTCAGGTAGATACAGCTGGTCTTCAGGTAGATACAGCTGGTCTTCAGGTAGATACAGCTGGTCTTCAGGTAGATACAGCTGGTCTTCAGGTAGATACAGCTGGCCTTCAGGTAGATACAGCTGGTCTTCAGGTAGATACAGCTGGTCTTCAGGTAGATACAGCTGGTCTTCAGGTACAGCTGGTCTTCAGGTAGATACAGCTGGTCTTCAGGTAGATACAGCTGGTCTTCAGGTAGATACAGCTGGTCTTCAAGTAGATACAGCTGGTCTTCAGGTAGATACAGCTGGTCTTCATACAGCTGGTCTTCAGGTAGATACAGCTGGTCTTCAGGTAGATACAGCTGGTCTTCAGGTAGATACAGCTGGTCTTCAGGTAGATACAGCTGGTCTTCAGGTAGATACAGCTGGTCTTCAGGTAGATACAGCTGGTCTTCAGGTAGATACAGCTGGTCTTCAGGTAGATACAGCAGGTCTTCAGGTAGATACAGCTGGTCTTCATACAGCTGGTCTTCAGGTAGATACAGCTGGTCTTCAGGTAGATACAGCTGGTCTTCAGGTAGATACAGCTGGTCTTCAGGTAGATACAGCTGGTCTTCAGGTAGATACAGCTGGTCTTCAGGTAGATACAGCTGGTCTTCAGGTAGATACAGCTGGTCTTCAGGTAGATACAGCTGGTCTTCATACAGCTGGTCTTCAGGTACAGCTGGTCTTCAGGTAGATACAGCTGGTCTTCAGGTAGATACAGCTGGTCTTCAGGTAGATACAGCTGGTCTTCAGGTAGATACAGCTGGTCTTCAGGTAGATACAGCTGGCCTTCAGGTAGATACAGCTGGTCTTCAGGTAGATACAGCTGGTCTTCAGGTAGATACAGCTGGTTTTCAGGTAGAGCTGGTCTTCAGGTAGATACAGCTGGTCTTCAGGTAGAGCTGGTCTTCAGGTAGATACAGCTGGTCTTCAGGTAGATACAGCTGGTCTTTAGGTAGATACAGCTGGCCTTCAGGTAGATACAGCTGGTCTTCAGGTAGATACAGCTGGTCTTCAGGTAGATACAGCTGGTCTTCAGGTAGATACAGCAGATCTTCAGGTAGATACAGCTGGTCTACAGGTAGATACAGCTGGTCTTCAGGTAGATACAGCTGGTCTTCAGGTAGATACAGCTGGTCTTCAGGTAGATACAGCTGGTCTTCAGGTAGATACAGCTGGTCTTCAGGTAGATACAGCTGGTCTTCAGGTAGATACAGCTGGTCTTCAGGTAGATACAGCTGGTCTTCAGGTACAGCTGGTCTTCAGGTAGATACAGCTGGTCTTCAGGTAGATACAGCTGGTCTTCATACAGCTGGTCTTCAGGTAGATACAGCTGGTCTTCATACAGCTGGTATTCAGGTAGATACAGCTGGTCTTCAGGTAGATACAGCTGGTCTTCATACAGCTGGTCTTCAGGTAGATACAGCAGGTCTTCAGGTAGATACAGCTGGTCTTCAGGTAGATACAGCTGGTCTTCAGGTAGATACAGCTGGTCTTCAGGTAGATACAGCTGGTCTTCAGGTAGATACAGCTGGTCTTCAGGTAGATACAGCTGGTCTTCAGGTAGATACAGCTGGTCTTCAGGTAGATACAGCTGGCCTTCAGGTAGATACAGCTGGTCTTCAGGTAGATACAGCTGGTCTTCAGGTAGATACAGCTGGTCTTCAGGTACAGCTGGTCTTCAGGTAGATACAGCTGGTCTTCAGGTAGATACAGCTGGTCTTCAGGTAGATACAGCTGGTCTTCAGGTAGATACAGCTGGTCTTCAGGTAGATACAGCAGGTCTTCAGGTAGATACAGCTGGTCTTCATACAGCTGGTCTTCAGGTAGATACAGCTGGTCTTCAGGTAGATACAGCTGGTCTTCAGGTAGATACAGCTGGTCTTCATACAGCTGGTCTTCAGGTACAGCTGGTCTTCAGGTAGATACAGCTGGTCTTCAGGTAGATACAGCTGGTCTTCAGGTAGATACAGCTGGTCTTCAGGTAGATACAGCTGGTCTTCAGGTAGATACAGCTGGTCTTCAGGTAGATACAGCTGGTCTTCAGGTAGATACAGCTGGTCTTCATACAGCTGGTCTTCAGGTAGATACAGCTGGTCTTCAGGTAGATACAGCTGGTCATCATACAGCTGGTCTTCAGGTAGATACAGCTGGTCTTCATACAGCTGGTCTTCAGGTAGTTACAGCTGGTCTTCAGGTAGATACAGCTGGTCTTCAGGTAGATACAGCTGGTCTTCAGGTACAGCTGGTCTTCAGGTAGATACAGCTGGTCTTCAGGTAGATACAGCTGGTCTTCAGGTAGATACAGCTGGTCTTCAGGTAGACACAGCTGGTCTTCAGGTAGATACAGCTGGTCTTCAGGTAGATACAGCTGGTCTTCAGGTAGATACAGCAGGTCTTCAGGTAGATACAGCTGGTCTTCAGGTAGATAAAGCTGGTCTTCAGGTAGATACAGCTGGTCTTCAGGTAGATACAGCTGGTTTTCAGGTAGAGCTGGTCTTCAGGTAGATACAGCTGGTCTTCAGGTAGAGCTGGTCTTCAGGTAGATACAGCTGGTCTTCAGGTAGATACAGCTGGTCTTCAGGTAGATACAGCTGGCCTTCAGGTAGATACAGCTGGTCTTCAGGTAGATACAGCTGGTCTTCAGGTAGATACAGTTGGTCTTCAGGTAGATACAGCAGATCTTCAGGTAGATACAGCTGGTCTACAGGTAGATACAGCTGGTCTTCAGGTAGATACAGCTGGTCTTCAGGTACAGCTGGTCTTCAGGTAGATACAGCTGGTCTTCAGGTAGATACAGCTGGTCTTCATACAGCTGGTCTTCAGGTAGATACAGCTGGTCTTCATACAGCTGGTCTTCAGGTAGATACAGCTGGTCTTCAGGTAGATACAGCTGGTCTTCATACAGCTGGTCTTCAGGTAGATACAGCAGGTCTTCAGGTAGATACAGCTGGTCTTCAGGTAGATACAGCTGGTCTTCAGGTAGATACAGCTGGTCTTCAGGTAGATACAGCTGGTCTTCAGGTAGATACAGCTGGTCTTCAGGTAGATACAGCTGGTCTTCAGGTAGATACAGCTGGTCTTCAGGTAGATACAGCTGGCCTTCAGGTAGATACAGCTGGTCTTCAGGTAGATACAGCTGGTCTTCAGGTAGATACAGCTGGTCTTCAGGTACAGCTGGTCTTCAGGTAGATACAGCTGGTCTTCAGGTAGATACAGCTGGTCTTCAGGTAGATACAGCTGGTCTTCAGGTAGATACAGCTGGTCTTCAGGTAGATACAGCAGGTCTTCAGGTAGATACAGCTGGTCTTCATACAGCTGGTCTTCAGGTAGATACAGCTGGTCTTCAGGTAGATACAGCTGGTCTTCAGGTAGATACAGCTGGTCTTCAGGTAGATACAGCTGGTCTTCAGGTAGATACAGCTGGTCTTCAGGTAGATACAGCTGGTCTTCAGGTAGATACAGCTGGTCTTCAGGTAGATACAGCTGGTCTTCATACAGCTGGTCTTCAGGTACAGCTGGTCTTCAGGTAGATACAGCTGGTCTTCAGGTAGATACAGCTGGTCTTCAGGTAGATACAGCAGATCTTCAGGTAGATACAGCTGGTCTACAGGTAGATACAGCTGGTCTTCAGGTAGATACAGCTGGTCTTCAGGCAGATACAGCTGGTCTTCAGGTAGATACAGCTGGTCTTCAGGTAGATACAGCTGGTCTTCAGGTAGATACAGCAGGTCTTCAGGTAGATACAGCTGGTCTTCAGGTAGATACAGCTGGTCTTCAGGTAGATACAGCTGGTCTTCAGGTAGATACAGCTGGTCTTCAGGTAGATACAGCTGGTCTTCAGGTAGATACAGCTGGTCTTCAGGTAGATACAGCTGGTCTTCAGGTAGATACAGCTGGTCTTCAGGTAGATACAGCTGGTCTTCAGGTAGATACAGCTGGTCTTCAGGTACAGCTGGTCTTCAAGTAGATACAGCTGGTCTTCATACAGCTGGTCTTCAGGTAGATACAGCTGGTCTTCAGGTAGATACAGCTGGTCTTCATACAGCTGGTCTTCAGGTAGATACAGCTGGTCTTCATACAGCTGGTCTTCATGTAGATACAGCTGGTCTTCAGGTAGATACAGCTGGTCTTCATACAGCTGGTCTTCAGGTAGATACAGCAGGTCTTCAGGTAGATACAGCTGGTCTTCAGGTAGATACAGCTGGTCTTCAGGTAGATACAGCTGGCCTTCAGGTAGATACAGCTGGTCTTCAGGTAGATACAGCTGGTCTTCAGGTAGATACAGCTGGTCTTCAGGTAGATACAGCAGATCTTCAGGTAGATACAGCTGGTCTACAGGTAGATACAGCTGGTCTTCAGGTAGATACAGCTGGTCTTCAGGTACAGCTGGTCTTCAGGTAGATACAGCTGGTCTTCAGGTAAATACAGCTGGTCTTCATACAGCTGGTCTTCAGGTAGATACAGCTGGTCTTCAGGTAGATACAGCTGGTCTTCAGGTAGATACAGCTGGTCTTCATACAGCTGGTCTTCAGGTAGATACAGCAGGTCTTCAGGTAGATACAGCTGGTCTTCAGGTAGATACAGCTGGTCTTCAGGTAGATACAGCTGGTCTTCAGGTAGATACAGCTGGTCTTCAGGTAGATACAGCTGGTCTTCAGGTAGATACAGCTGGTCTTCAGGTAGATACAGCTGGCCTTCAGGTAGATACAGCTGGTCTTCAGGTAGATACAGCTGGTCTTCAGGTAGATACAGCTGGTCTTCAGGTACAGCTGGTCTTCAGGTAGATACAGCTGGTCTTCAGGTAGATACAGCTGGTCTTCAGGTAGATACAGCTGGTCTTCAGGTAGATACAGCTGGTCTTCAGGTTGATACAGCAGGTCTTCAGGTAGATACAGCTGGTCTTCAGGTAGATACAGCTGGTCTTCAGGTAGATACAGCTGGTCTTCAGGTAGATACAGCTGGTCTTCAGGTAGATACAGCTGGTCTTCAGGTAGATACAGCTGGTCTTCATACAGCTGGTCTTCAGGTACAGCTGGTCTTCAGGTAGATACAGCTGGTCTTCAGGTAGATACAGCTGGTCTTCAGGTAGATACAGCAGATCTTCAGGTAGATACAGCTGGTCTACAGGTAGATACAGCTGGTCTTCAGGTAGATACAGCTGGTCTTCAGGCAGATACAGCTGGTCTTCAGGTAGATACAGCTGGTCTTCAGGTAGATACAGCTGGTCTTCAGGTAGATACAGCAGGTCTTCAGGTAGATACAGCTGGTCTTCAGGTAGATACAGCTGGTCTTCAGGTAGATACAGCTGGTCTTCAGGTAGATACAGCTGGTCTTCAGGTAGATACAGCTGGTCTTCAGGTAGATACAGCTGGTCTTCAGGTAGATACAGCTGGTCTTCAGGTAGATACAGCTGGTCTTCAGGTAGATACAGCTGGTCTTCAGGTAGATACAGCTGGTCTTCAGGTAGATACAGCTGGTCTTCAGGTAGATACAGCTGGTCTTCAGGTAGATACAGCTGGTCTTCAGGTAGATACAGCTGGCCTTCAGGTAGATACAGCTGGTCTTCAGGTAGATACAGCTGGTCTTCAGGTAGATACAGCTGGTCTTCAGGTACAGCTGGTCTTCAGGTAGATACAGCTGGTCTTCAGGTAGATACAGCTGGTCTTCAGGTAGATACAGCTGGTCTTCAGGTAGATACAGCTGGTCTTCAGGTTGATACAGCAGGTCTTCAGGTAGATACAGCTGGTCTTCAGGTAGATACAGCTGGTCTTCAGGTAGATACAGCTGGTCTTCAGGTAGATACAGCTGGTCTTCAGGTAGATACAGCTGGTCTTCAGGTAGATACAGCTGGTCTTCATACAGCTGGTCTTCAGGTACAGCTGGTCTTCAGGTAGATACAGCTGGTCTTCAGGTAGATACAGCTGGTCTTCAGGTAGATACAGCAGATCTTCAGGTAGATACAGCTGGTCTACAGGTAGATACAGCTGGTCTTCAGGTAGATACAGCTGGTCTTCAGGCAGATACAGCTGGTCTTCAGGTAGATACAGCTGGTCTTCAGGTAGATACAGCTGGTCTTCAGGTAGATACAGCAGGTCTTCAGGTAGATACAGCTGGTCTTCAGGTAGATACAGCTGGTCTTCAGGTAGATACAGCTGGTCTTCAGGTAGATACAGCTGGTCTTCAGGTAGATACAGCTGGTCTTCAGGTAGATACAGCTGGTCTTCAGGTAGATACAGCTGGTCTTCAGGTAGATACAGCTGGTCTTCAGGTAGATACAGCTGGTCTTCATACAGCTGGTCTTCAGGTAGATACAGCTGGTCTTCAGGTACAGCTGGTCTTCAAGTAGATACAGCTGGTCTTCATACAGCTGGTCTTCAGGTAGATACAGCTGGTCTTCAGGTAGATACAGCTGGTCTTCATACAGCTGGTCTTCAGGTAGATACAGCTGGTCTTCATACAGCTGGTCTTCATGTAGATACAGCTGGTCTTCAGGTAGATACAGCTGGTCTTCATACAGCTGGTCTTCAGGTAGATACAGCAGGTCTTCAGGTAGATACAGCTGGTCTTCAGGTAGATACAGCTGGTCTTCAGGTAGATACAGCTGGTCTTTAGGTAGATACAGCTGGTCTTCAGGTAGATACAGCTGGTCTTCAGGTAGATACAGCTGGTCTTCAGGTAGATACAGCTGGTCTTCAGGTAGATACAGCTGGTCTTCAGGTAGATACAGCAGGTCTTCAGGTAGATACAGCTGGTCTTCATACAGCTGGTCTTCAGGTAGATACAGCTGGTCTTCAGGTAGATACAGCTGGCCTTCAGGTAGATACAGCTGGTCTTCAGGTATATACAGCTGGTCTTCAGGTACAGCTGGTCTTCAGGTAGATACAGCTGGTATTCAGGTAGATACAGCTGGTCTTCAGGTAGATACAGCTGGTCTTCAGGTAGATACAGCTGGTCTTCAGGTAGATACAGCAGGTCTTCAGGTAGATACAGCTGGTCTTCATACAGCTGGTCTTCAGGTAGATACAGCTGGTCTTCAGGTAGATACAGCTGGTCTTCAGGTAGATACAGCTGGTCTTCAGGTAGATACAGCTGGTCTTCAGGTAGATACAGCTGGTCTTCAGGTAGATACAGCTGGTCTTCAGATAGATACAGCAGGTCTTCAGGTAGATACAGCTGGTCTTCAGGTAGATACAGCTGGTCTTCAGGTAGATACAGCTGGTCTTCAGGTAGATACAGCTGGTCTTCATACAGCTGGTCTTCAGGTACAGCTGGTCTTCAGGTAGATACAGCTGGTCTTCAGGTAGATACAGCTGGTCTTCAGGTAGATACAGCTGGTCTTCAGGTAGATACAGCTGGTCTTCATACAGCTGGTCTTCAGGTAGATACAGCTGGTCTTCAGGTAGATACAGCTGGTCTTCATACAGCTGGTCTTCAGGTAGATACAGCTGGTCTTCAGGTAGATACAGCTGGTCTTCAGGTAGATACAGCTGGTCTTCAGGTAGATACAGCTGGTCTTCAGGTAGATACAGCTGGTCTTCAGGTAGATACAGCTGGTCTTCAGGTAGATACAGCTGGCCTTCAGGTAGATACAGCTGGTCTTCAGGTAGATACAGCTGGTCTTCAGGTAGATACAGCTGGTTTTCAGGTAGAGCTGGTCTTCAGGTAGATACAGCTGGTCTTCAGGTAGAGCTGTTCTTCAGGTAGATACAGCTGGTCTTCAGGTAGATACAGCTGGTATTCAGGTAGATACAGCTGGCCTTCAGGTAGATACAGCTGGTCTTCAGGTAGATACAGCTGGTCTTCAGGTAGATACAGCTGGTCTTCAGGTAGATACAGCAGATCTTCAGGTAGATACAGCTGGTCTACAGGTAGATACAGCTGGTCTTTAGGTAGATACAGCTGGTCTTCAGGTAGATACAGCTGGTCTTCAGGTAGAGCTGGTCTTCAGGTAGATACAGCTGGTCTTCAGGTAGATACAGCTGGTCTTCAGGTAGATACAGCTGGTCTTCAGGTAGATACAGCTGGTCTTCAGGTAGATACAGCTGGTCTTCAGGTAGATACAGCTGGTCTTCAGGTAGATACAGCAGGTCTTCAGGTAGATACAGCTGGTCTTCAGGTAGATACAGCTGGTCTTCAGGTAGATACAGCTGGTCTTCAGGTAGATACAGCTGGTCTTCAGGTAGATACAGCTGGTCTTCATACAGCTGGTCTTCAGGTAGATACAGCTGGTCTTCAGGTAGATACAGCTGGTCTTCAGGTACAGCTGGTCTTCAGGTAGATACAGCTGGTCTTCAGGTAGATACAGCTGGTCTTCATACAGCTGGTCTTCAGGTAGATACAGCTGGTCTTCATACAGCTGGTCTTCAGGTAGATACAGCTGGTCTTCAGGTAGATACAGCTGGTCTTCATACAGCTGGTCTTCAGGTAGATACAGCAGGTCTTCAGGTAGATACAGCTGGTCTTCAGGTAGATGCAGCTGGTCTTCAGGTAGATACAGCTGGTCTTCAGGTAGATACAGCTGGTCTTCAGGTAGATACAGCTGGTCTTCAGGTAGATACAGCTGGTCTTCAGGTAGATACAGCTGGTCTTCAGGTAGATACAGCTGGCCTTCAGGTAGATACAGCTGGTCTTCAGGTAGATACAGCTGGTCTTCAGGTAGATACAGCTGGTCTTCAGGTACAGCTGGTCTTCAGGTAGATACAGCTGGTCTTCAGGTAGATACAGCTGGTCTTCAGGTAGATACAGCTGGTCTTCAAGTAGATACAGCTGGTCTTCAGGTAGATACAGCTGGTCTTCATACAGCTGGTCTTCAGGTAGATACAGCTGGTCTTCAGGTAGATACAGCTGGTCTTCAGGTAGATACAGCTGGTCTTCAGGTAGATACAGCTGGTCTTCAGGTAGATACAGCTGGTCTTCAGGTAGATACAGCTGGTCTTCAGGTAGATACAGCTGGTCTTCAGGTAGATACAGCTGGTCTTCATACAGCTGGTCTTCAGGTACAGCTGGTCTTCAGGTAGATACAGCTGGTCTTCAGGTAGATACAGCTGGTCTTCAGGTAGATACAGCTGGTCTTCAGGTAGATACAGCTGGTCTTCAAGGTAGATACAGCTGGTCTTCAGGTAGATACAGCTGGTCTTCAGGTAGATACAGCTGGTCTTCAGGTACAGCTGGTCTTCAGGTAGATACAGCTGGTCTTCAGGTAGATACAGCTGGTCTTCATACAGCTGGTCTTCAGGTAGATACAGCTGGTCTTCATACAGCTGGTCTTCAGGTAGATACAGCTGGTCTTCAGGTAGATACAGCTGGTCTTCATACAGCTGGTCTTCAGGTAGATACAGCAGGTCTTCAGGTAGATACAGCTGGTCTTCAGGTAGATGCAGCTGGTCTTCAGGTAGATACAGCTGGTCTTCAGGTAGATACAGCTGGTCTTCAGGTAGATACAGCTGGTCTTCAGGTAGATACAGCTGGTCTTCAGGTAGATACAGCTGGTCTTCAGGTAGATACAGCTGGCCTTCAGGTAGATACAGCTGGTCTTCAGGTAGATACAGCTGGTCTTCAGGTAGATACAGCTGGTCTTCAGGTACAGCTGGTCTTCAGGTAGATACAGCTGGTCTTCAGGTAGATACAGCTGGTCTTCAGGTAGATACAGCTGGTCTTCAAGTAGATACAGCTGGTCTTCAGGTAGATACAGCTGGTCTTCATACAGCTGGTCTTCAGGTAGATACAGCTGGTCTTCAGGTAGATACAGCTGGTCTTCAGGTAGATACAGCTGGTCTTCAGGTAGATACAGCTGGTCTTCAGGTAGATACAGCTGGTCTTCAGGTAGATACAGCTGGTCTTCAGGTAGATACAGCTGGTCTTCATACAGCTGGTCTTCAGGTACAGCTGGTCTTCAGGTAGATACAGCTGGTCTTCAGGTAGATACAGCTGGTCTTCAGGTAGATACAGCTGGTCTTCAGGTAGATACAGCTGGTCTTCAAGGTAGATACAGCTGGTCTTCAGGTAGATACAGCTGGTCTTCATACAGCTGGTCTTCAGGTAGATACAGCTGGTCTTCAGGTAGATACAGCTGGTCATCATACAGCTGGTCTTCAGGTAGATACAGCTGGTCTTCATACAGCTGGTCTTCAGGTAGTTACAGCTGGTCTTCAGGTAGATACAGCTGGTCTTCAGGTAGATACAGCTGGTCTTCAGGTACAGCTGGTCTTCAGGTAGATACAGCTGGTCTTCAGGTAGATACAGCTGGTCTTCAGGTAGATACAGCTGGTCTTCAGGTAGACACAGCTGGTCTTCAGGTAGATACAGCTGGTCTTCAGGTAGATACAGCTGGTCTTCAGGTAGATACAGCAGGTCTTCAGGTAGATACAGCTGGTCTTCAGGTAGATAAAGCTGGTCTTCAGGTAGATACAGCTGGTCTTCAGGTAGATACAGCTGGTCTTCAGGTAGATACAGCTGGTCTTCAGGCAGATACAGCTGGTCTTCAGGTAGATACAGCTGGACTTCAGGTAGATACAGCTGGTATTCAGGTAGATACAGCTGGTCTTCAGGTAGATACAGCTGGTCTTCATACAGCTGGTCTTCAGGTAGATACAGCTGGTCTTCAGGTAGATACAGCTGGTCTTCAGGTAGATACAGCTGGTCTTCAGGTAGATACAGCTGGTCTTCAGGTAGATACAGCTGGTCTTCAGGTAGATACAGCTGGTCTTCAGGAAGATACAGCTGGTCTTCAGGTAGATACAGCTGGTCTTCAGGTAGAGCTGGTCTTCAGGTAGATACAGCTGGTCTTCAGGTAGAGCTGGTCTTCAGGTAGATACAGCTGGTCTTCAGGTAGATACAGCTGGTCTTCAGGTAGATACAGCTGGTCTTCAGGTAGATACAGCTGGTCTTCAGGTAGATACAGCTGGTCTTCAGGTAGATACAGCTGGTCTTCAGGTAGATACAGCTGGTCTTCATACAGCTGGTCTTCAGGTAGATACAGCTGGTCTTCAGGTAGATACAGCTGGTCTTCAGGTAGATACAGCTGGTCTTCAGGTAGATACAGCTGGTCTTCAGGTAGATACAGCTGGTCTTCAGGTAGATACAGCTGGTCTTCAGGTAGATACAGCAGGTCTTCAGGTAGATACAGCTGGTCTTCATACAGCTGGTCTTCAGGTAGATACAGCTGGTCTTCAGGTAGATACAGCTGGCCTTCAGGTAGATACAGCTGGTCTTCAGGTAGATACAGCTGGTCTTCAGGTAGATACAGCTGGTCTTCAGGTAGATACAGCTGGTCTTCAGGTAGATACAGCAGGTCTTCAGGTAGATACAGCTGGTCTTCATACAGCTGGTCTTCAGGTAGATACAGCTGGTCTTCAGGTAGATACAGCTGGTCTTCAGGTAGATACAGCTGGTCTTCAGGTAGATACAGCTGGTCTTCAGGTAGATACAGCTGGTCTTCAGGTAGATACAGCTGGTCTTCAGGTAGATACAGCAGGTCTTCAGGTAGATACAGCTGGTCTTCAGGTAGATACAGCTTGTCTTCAGGTAGATACAGCTGGTCTTCATACAGCTGGTCTTCAGGTACAGCTGGTCTTCAGGTAGATACAGCTGGTCTTCAGGTAGATACAGCTGGTCTTCAGGTAGATACAGCTGGTCTTCAGGTAGATACAGCTGGTCTTCATACAGCTGGTCTTCAGGTAGATACAGCTGGTCTTCAGGTAGATACATACTGGTCATCATACAGCTGGTCTTCAGGTAGACACAGCTGGTCTTCAGGTAGATACAGCTGGTCTTCAGGTAGATACAGCTGGTCTTCAGGTAGATACAGCTGGTCTTCAGGTAGATACAGCTGGTCTTCAGGTAGATACGGTCTTCAGGTAGATACAGCTGGTCTTCAGGTAGATACAGCTGGTCTTCAGGTAGATACAGCTGGTCTTCATACAGCTGGTCTTCAGGTAGATACAGCTGGTCTTCAGGTAGATACAGCTGGTCTTCAGGTAGATACAGCTGGTCTTCAGGTAGATACAGCTGGTCTTCAGGTAGATACAGCTGGTCTTCAGGTAGATACAGCTGGTCTTCAGGTAGATACAGCAGGTCTTCAGGTAGATACAGCTGGTCTTCATACAGCTGGTCTTCAGGTAGATACAGCTGGTCTTCAGGTAGATACAGCTGGCCTTCAGGTAGATACAGCTGGTCTTCAGGTAGATACAGCTGGTCTTCAGGTAGATACAGCTGGTCTTCAGGTAGATACAGCTGGTCTTCAGGTAGATACAGCAGGTCTTCAGGTAGATACAGCTGGTCTTCATACAGCTGGTCTTCAGGTAGATACAGCTGGTCTTCAGGTAGATACAGCTGGTCTTCAGGTAGATACAGCTGGTCTTCAGGTAGATACAGCTGGTCTTCAGGTAGATACAGCTGGTCTTCAGGTAGATACAGCTGGTCTTCAGGTAGATACAGCAGGTCTTCAGGTAGATACAGCTGGTCTTCAGGTAGATACAGCTGGTCTTCAGGTAGATACAGCTGGTCTTCATACAGCTGGTCTTCAGGTACAGCTGGTCTTCAGGTAGATACAGCTGGTCTTCAGGTAGATACAGCTGGTCTTCAGGTAGATACAGCTGGTCTTCAGGTAGATACAGCTGGTCTTCATACAGCTGGTCTTCAGGTAGATACAGCTGGTCTTCAGGTAGATACATACTGGTCATCATACAGCTGGTCTTCAGGTAGACACAGCTGGTCTTCAGGTAGATACAGCTGGTCTTCAGGTAGATACAGCTGGTCTTCAGGTAGATACAGCTGGTCTTCAGGTAGATACAGCTGGTCTTCAGGTAGATACAGCTGGTCTTCAGGTAGATACAGCTGGTCTTCAGGTAGATACAGCTGGCCTTCAGGTAGATACAGCTGGTCTTCAGGTAGATACAGCTGGTCTTCAGGTAGATACAGCTGGTTTTCAGGTAGAGCTGGTCTTCAGGTAGATACAGCTGGTCTTCAGGTAGAGCTGGTCTTCAGGTAGATACAGCTGGTCTTCAGGTAGATACAGCTGGTCTTTAGGTAGATACAGCTGGCCTTCAGGTAGATACAGCTGGTCTTCAGGTAGATACAGCTGGTCTTCAGGTAGATACAGCTGGTCTTCAGGTAGATACAGCAGATCTTCAGGTAGATACAGCTGGTCTACAGGTAGATACAGCTGGTCTTCAGGTAGATACAGCTGGTCTTCAGGTAGATACAGCTGGTCTTCAGGTAGATACAGCTGGTCTTCAGGTAGATACAGCTGGTCTTCAGGTAGATACAGCTGGTCTTCAGGTAGATACAGCTGGTCTTCAGGTAGATACAGCTGGTCTTCAGGTAGATACAGCTGGTCTTCAGGTACAGCTGGTCTTCAGGTAGATACAGCTGGTCTTCAGGTAGATACAGCTGGTCTTCATACAGCTGGTCTTCAGGTAGATACAGCTGGTCTTCATACAGCTGGTCTTCAGGTAGATACAGCTGGTCTTCAGGTAGATACAGCTGGTCTTCATACAGCTGGTCTTCAGGTAGATACAGCAGGTCTTCAGGTAGATACAGCTGGTCTTCAGGTAGATACAGCTGGTCTTCAGGTAGATACAGCTGCTCTTCAGGTAGATACAGCTGGTCTTCAGGTAGATACAGCTGGTCTTCAGGTAGATACAGCTGGTCTTCAGGTAGATACAGCTGGTCTTCAGGTAGATACAGCTGGCCTTCAGGTAGATACAGCTGGTCTTCAGGTAGATACAGCTGGTCTTCAGGTAGATACAGCTGGTCTTCAGGTACAGCTGATCTTCAGGTAGATACAGCTGGTCTTCAGGTAGATACAGCTGGTCTTCAGGTAGATACAGCTGGTCTTCAGGTAGATACAGCTGGTCTTCAGGTAGATACAGCAGGTCTTCAGGTAGATACAGCTGGTCTTCATACAGCTGGTCTTCAGGTAGATACAGCTGGTCTTCAGGTAGATACAGCTGGTCTTCAGGTAGATACAGCTGGTCTTCATACAGCTGGTCTTCAGGTACAGCTGGTCTTCAGGTAGATACAGCTGGTCTTCAGGTAGATACAGCTGGTCTTCAGGTAGATACAGCTGGTCTTCAGGTAGATACAGCTGGTCTTCAGGTAGATACAGCTGGTCTTCAGGTAGATACAGCTGGTCTTCATACAGCTGGTCTTCAGGTAGATACAGCTGGCCTTCAGGTAGATACAGCTGGTCATCATACAGCTGGTCTTCAGGTAGATACAGCTGGTCTTCATACAGCTGGTCTTCAGGTAGTTACAGCTGGTCTTCAGGTAGATACAGCTGGTCTTCAGGTAGATACAGCTGGTCTTCAGGTACAGCTGGTCTTCAGGTAGATACAGCTGGTCTTCAGGTAGATACAGCTGGTCTTCAGGTAGATACAGCTGGTCTTCAGGTAGACACAGCTGGTCTTCAGGTAGATACAGCTGGTCTTCAGGTAGATACAGCTGGTCTTCAGGTAGATACAGCAGGTCTTCAGGTAGATACAGCTGGTCTTCAGGTAGATACAGCTGGTCTTCAGGTAGATACAGCTGGTTTTCAGGTAGAGCTGGTCTTCAGGTAGATACAGCTGGTCTTCAGGTAGAGCTGGTCTTCAGGTAGATACAGCTGGTCTTCAGGTAGATACAGCTGGTCTTCAGGTAGATACAGCTGGCCTTCAGGTAGATACAGCTGGTCTTCAGGTAGATACAGCTGGTCTTCAGGTAGATACAGCTGGTCTTCAGGTAGATACAGCAGATCTTCAGGTAGATACAGCTGGTCTACAGGTAGATACAGCTGGTCTTCAGGTAGATACAGCTGGTCTTCAGGTACAGCTGGTCTTCAGGTAGATACAGCTGGTCTTCAGGTAGATACAGCTGGTCTTCATACAGCTGGTCTTCAGGTAGATACAGCTGGTCTTCATACAGCTGGTCTTCAGGTAGATACAGCTGGTCTTCAGGTAGATACAGCTGGTCTTCATACAGCTGGTCTTCAGGTAGATACAGCAGGTCTTCAGGTAGATACAGCTGGTCTTCAGGTAGATACAGCTGGTCTTCAGGTAGATACAGCTGGTCTTCAGGTAGATACAGCTGGTCTTCAGGTACAGCTGGTCTTCAGGTAGATACAGCTGGTCTTCAGGTAGATACAGCTGGTCTTCAGGTAGATACAGCTGGTCTTCAGGTAGATACAGCTGGTCTTCAGGTAGATACAGCAGGTCTTCAGGTAGATACAGCTGGTCTTCATACAGCTGGTCTTCAGGTAGATACAGCTGGTCTTCAGGTAGATACAGCTGGTCTTCAGGTAGATACAGCTGGTCTTCAGGTAGATACAGCTGGTCTTCAGGTAGATACAGCTGGTCTTCAGGTAGATACAGCTGGTCTTCAGGTAGATACAGCTGGTCTTCATACAGCTGGTCTTCAGGTACAGCTGGTCTTCAGGTAGATACAGCTGGTCTTCAGGTAGATACAGCTGGTCTTCAGGTAGATACAGCTGGTCTTCAGGTAGATACAGCTGGTCTTCAGGTAGATACAGCTGGTCTTCAGGTAGATACAGCTGGTCTTCATACAGCTGGTCTTCAGGTAGATACAGCTGGTCTTCAGGTAGATACAGCTGGTCATCATACAGCTGGTCTTCAGGTAGATACAGCTGGTCTTCATACAGCTGGTCTTCAGGTAGTTACAGCTGGTCTTAAGGTAGATACAGCTGGTCTTCAGGTAGATACAGCTGGTCTTCAGGTACAGCTGGTCTTCAGGTAGATACAGCTGGTCTTCAGGTAGATACAGCTGGTCTTCAGGTAGATACAGCTGGTCTTCAGGTAGACACAGCTGGTCTTCAGGTAGATACAGCTGGTCTTCAGGTAGATACAGCTGGTCTTCAGGTAGATACAGCAGGTCTTCAGGTAGATACAGCTGGTCTTCAGGTAGATAAAGCTGGTCTTCAGGTAGATACAGCTGGTCTTCAGGTAGATACAGCTGGTCTTCAGGTAGATACAGCTGGTCTTCAGGCAGATACAGCTGGTCTTCAGGTAGATACAGCTGGACTTCAGGTAGATACAGCTGGTATTCAGGTAGATACAGCTGGTCTTCAGGTAGATACAGCTGGTCTTCATACAGCTGGTCTTCAGGTAGATACAGCTGGTCTTCAGGTAGATACAGCTGGTCTTCAGGTAGATACAGCTGGTCTTCAGGTAGATACAGCTGGTCTTCAGGTAGATACAGCTGGTCTTCAGGTAGATACAGCTGGTCTTCATACAGCTGGTCTTCAGGTAGATACAGCTGGTCTTCAGGTAGATACAGCAGGTCTTCAGGTAGATACAGCTGGTCTTCAGGTAGATACAGCTGGTCTTCAGGTAGATACAGCTGGTCTTCAGGAAGATACAGCTGGTCTTCAGGTAGATACAGCTGGTCTTCAGGTAGAGCTGGTCTTCAGGTAGATACAGCTGGTCTTCAGGTAGATACAGCTGGTCTTCAGGTAGATACAGCTGGTCTTCAGGTAGATACAGCTGGTCTTCAGGTAGATACAGCTGGTCTTCAGGTAGATACAGCTGGTCTTCAGGTAGATACAGCTGGTCTTCATACAGCTGGTCTTCAGGTAGATACAGCTGGTCTTCATACAGCTGGTCTTCAGGTAGATACAGCTGGTCTTCAGGTAGATACAGCTGGTCTTCAGGTAGATACAGCTGGTCTTCAGGTAGATACAGCTGGTCTTCAGGTAGATACAGCTGGTCTTCAGGTAGATACAGCTGGTCTTCAGGTAGATACAGCTGGTCTTCAGGCATATACAGCTGGTCTTCAGGTAGATACAGCTGGTCTTCAGGTAGATACAGCAGGTCTTCAGGTAGATACAGCTGGTCTTCATACAGCTGGTCTTCAGGTAGATACAGCTGGTCTTCAGGTAGATACAGCTGGTCTTCAGGTAGATACAGCAGGTCTTCAGGTAGATACAGCTGGTCTTCAGGTAGATACAGCTGGTCTTCAGGTAGATACAGCTGGTCTTCAGGTAGATACAGCTGGTCTTCAGGTAGATACAGCTGGTCTTCAGGTAGATACAGCTGGTCTTCAGGTAGATACAGCTGGCCTTCAGGTAGATACAGCTGGTCGGCCTTCAGGTAGATACAGCTGGTCTTCAGGTAGATACAGCTGGTCTTCAGGTAGATACAGCTGGTCGGCCTTCAGGTAGATACAGCTGGTCTTCTGGTAGATACAGCTGGTCTTCAGGTAGATACAGCTGGTCTTCAGGTAGATACAGCTGGTCTTCAGGCAGATACAGCTGGTCTTCAGGTAGATACAGCTGGTCTTCAGGTAGATACAGCTGGTCTTCAGGTACAGCTGGTCTTCAGGTAGATACAGCTGGTCTTCAGGTAGATACAGCTGGTCTTCATACAGCTGGTCTTCAGGTAGATACAGCTGGTCTTCATACAGCTGGTCTTCAGGTAGATACAGCTGGTCTTCAGGTAGATACAGCTGGTCTTCATACAGCTGGTCTTCAGGTAGATACAGCAGGTCTTCAGGTAGATACAGCTGGTCTTCAGGTAGATACAGCTGGTCTTCAGGTAGATACAGCTGGTCTTCAGGTAGATACAGCTGGTCTTCAGGTAGATACAGCTGGTCTTCAGGTAGATACAGCTGGTCTTCAGGTAGATACAGCTGGTCTTCAGGCATATACAGCTGGTCTTCAGGTAGATACAGCTGGTCTTCAGGTAGATACAGCAGGTCTTCAGGTAGATACAGCTGGTCTTCATACAGCTGGTCTTCAGGTAGATACAGCTGGTCTTCAGGTAGATACAGCTGGTCTTCAGGTAGATACAGCAGGTCTTCAGGTAGATACAGCTGGTCTTCAGGTAGATACAGCTGGTCTTCAGGTAGATACAGCTGGTCTTCAGGTAGATACAGCTGGTCTTCAGGTAGATACAGCTGGTCTTCAGGTAGATACAGCTGGTCTTCAGGTAGATACAGCTGGCCTTCAGGTAGATACAGCTGGTCGGCCTTCAGGTAGATACAGCTGGTCTTCAGGTAGATACAGCTGGTCTTCAGGTAGATACAGCTGGTCGGCCTTCAGGTAGATACAGCTGGTCTTCTGGTAGATACAGCTGGTCTTCAGGTAGATACAGCTGGTCTTCAGGTAGATACAGCTGGTCTTCAGGCAGATACAGCTGGTCTTCAGGTAGATACAGCTGGTCTTCAGGTAGATACAGCTGGTCTTCAGGTAGATACAGCTGGTCTTCAGGTACAGCTGGTCTTCAGGTAGATACAGCTGGTCTTCAGGTAGATACAGCTGGTCTTCATACAGCTGGTCTTCAGGTAGATACAGCTGGTCTTCATACAGCTGGTCTTCAGGTAGATACAGCTGGTCTTCAGGTAGATACAGCTGGTCTTCATACAGCTGGTCTTCAGGTAGATACAGCAGGTCTTCAGGTAGATACAGCTGGTCTTCAGGTAGATACAGCTGGTCTTCAGGTAGATACAGCTGGTCTTCAGGTAGATACAGCTGGTCTTCAGGTAGATACAGCTGGTCTTCAGGTAGATACAGCTGGTCTTCAGGTAGATACAGCTGGTCTTCAGGTAGATACAGCTGGCCTTCAGGTAGATACAGCTGGTCTTCAGGTAGATACAGCTGGTCTTCAGGTAGATACAGCTGGTCTTCAGGTACAGCTGGTCTTCAGGTAGATACAGCTGGTCTTCAGGTAGATACAGCTGGTCTTCAGGTAGATACAGCTGGTCTTCAGGTAGATACAGCTGGTCTTCAGGTAGATACAGCAGGTCTTCAGGTAGATACAGCTGGTCTTCATACAGCTGGTCTTCAGGTAGATACAGCTGGTCTTCAGGTAGATACAGCTGGTCTTCAGGTAGATACAGCTGGTCTTCATACAGCTGGACTTCAGGTACAGCTGGTCTTCAGGTAGATACAGCTGGTCTTCAGGTAGATACAGCTGGTCTTCAGGTAGATACAGCTGGTCTTCAGGTAGATACAGCTGGTCTTCAGGTAGATACAGCTGGTCTTCATACAGCTGGTCTTCAGGTAGATACAGCTGGTCTTCAGGTAGATACAGCTGGTCATCATACAGCTGGTCTTCAGGTAGATACAGCTGGTCTTCATACAGCTGGTCTTCAGGTAGTTACAGCTGGTCTTCAGGTAGATACAGCTGGTCTTCAGGTAGATACAGCTGGTCTTCAGGTACAGCTGGTCTTCAGGTAGATACAGCTGGTCTTCAGGTAGATACAGCTGGTCTTCAGGTAGATACAGCTGGTCTTCAGGTAGACACAGCTGGTCTTCAGGTAGATACAGCTGGTCTTCAGGTAGATACAGCTGGTCTTCAGGTAGATACAGCAGGTCTTCAGGTAGATACAGCTGGTCTTCAGGTAGATAAAGCTGGTCTTCAGGTAGATACAGCTGGTCTTCAGGTAGATACAGCTGGTTTTCAGGTAGAGCTGGTCTTCAGGTAGATACAGCTGGTCTTCAGGTAGAGCTGGTCTTCAGGTAGATACAGCTGGTCTTCAGGTAGATACAGCTGGTCTTCAGGTAGATACAGCTGGTCTTCAGGTAGATACAGCTGGTCTTCAGGTAGATACAGCTGGTCTTCAGGTAGATACAGCTGGTCTTCAGGTAGATACAGCTGGTCTTCATACAGCTGGTCTTCAGGTAGATACAGCTGGTCTTCAGGTAGATACAGCTGGTCATCATACAGCTGGTCTTCAGGTAGATACAGCTGGTCTTCATACAGCTGGTCTTCAGGTAGTTACAGCTGGTCTTCAGGTAGATACAGCTGGTCTTCAGGTAGATACAGCTGGTCTTCAGGTACAGCTGGTCTTCAGGTAGATACAGCTGGTCTTCAGGTAGATACAGCTGGTCTTCAGGTAGATACAGCTGGTCTTCAGGTAGACACAGCTGGTCTTCAGGTAGATACAGCTGGTCTTCAGGTAGATACAGCTGGTCTTCAGGTAGATACAGCAGGTCTTCAGGTAGATACAGCTGGTCTTCAGGTAGATAAAGCTGGTCTTCAGGTAGATACAGCTGGTCTTCAGGTAGATACAGCTGGTTTTCAGGTAGAGCTGGTCTTCAGGTAGATACAGCTGGTCTTCAGGTAGAGCTGGTCTTCAGGTAGATACAGCTGGTCTTCAGGTAGATACAGCTGGTCTTCAGGTAGATACAGCTGGCCTTCAGGTAGATACAGCTGGTCTTCAGGTAGATACAGCTGGTCTTCAGGTAGATACAGCTGGTCTTCAGGTAGATACAGCAGATCTTCAGGTAGATACAGCTGGTCTACAGATAGATACAGCTGGTCTTCAGGTAGATACAGCTGGTCTTCAGGTACAGCTGGTCTTCAGGTAGATACAGCTGGTCTTCAGGTAGATACAGCTGGTCTTCATACAGCTGGTCTTCAGGTAGATACAGCTGGTCTTCATACAGCTGGTCTTCAGGTAGATACAGCTGGTCTTCAGGTAGATACAGCTGGTCTTCATACAGCTGGTCTTCAGGTAGATACAGCAGGTCTTCAGGTAGATACAGCTGGTCTTCAGGTAGATACAGCTGGTCTTCAGGTAGATACAGCTGGTCTTCAGGTAGATACAGCTGGTCTTCAGGTAGATACAGCTGGCCTTCAGGTAGATACAGCTGGTCGGCCTTCAGGTAGATACAGCTGGTCTTCAGGTAGATACAGCTGGTCTTCAGGTAGATACAGCTGGTCGGCCTTCAGGTAGATACAGCTGGTCTTCTGGTAGATACAGCTGGTCTTCAGGTAGATACAGCTGGTCTTCAGGTAGATACAGCTGGTCTTCAGGCAGATACAGCTGGTCTTCAGGTAGATACAGCTGGTCTTCAGGTAGATACAGCTGGTCTTCAGGTACAGCTGGTCTTCAGGTAGATACAGCTGGTCTTCAGGTAGATACAGCTGGTCTTCATACAGCTGGTCTTCAGGTAGATACAGCTGGTCTTCATACAGCTGGTCTTCAGGTAGATACAGCTGGTCTTCAGGTAGATACAGCTGGTCTTCATACAGCTGGTCTTCAGGTAGATACAGCAGGTCTTCAGGTAGATACAGCTGGTCTTCAGGTAGATACAGCTGGTCTTCAGGTAGATACAGCTGGTCTTCAGGTAGATACAGCTGGTCTTCAGGTAGATACAGCTGGTCTTCAGGTAGATACAGCTGGTCTTCAGGTAGATACAGCTGGTCTTCAGGCATATACAGCTGGTCTTCAGGTAGATACAGCTGGTCTTCAGGTAGATACAGCAGGTCTTCAGGTAGATACAGCTGGTCTTCATACAGCTGGTCTTCAGGTAGATACAGCTGGTCTTCAGGTAGATACAGCTGGTCTTCAGGTAGATACAGCAGGTCTTCAGGTAGATACAGCTGGTCTTCAGGTAGATACAGCTGGTCTTCAGGTAGATACAGCTGGTCTTCAGGTAGATACAGCTGGTCTTCAGGTAGATACAGCTGGTCTTCAGGTAGATACAGCTGGTCTTCAGGTAGATACAGCTGGTCTTCAGGTAGATACAGCTGGCCTTCAGGTAGATACAGCTGGTCTTCAGGTAGATACAGCTGGTCTTCAGGTAGATACAGCTGGTCTTCAGGTACAGCTGGTCTTCAGGTAGATACAGCTGGTCTTCAGGTAGATACAGCTGGTCTTCAGGTAGATACAGCTGGTCTTCAGGTAGATACAGCTGGTCTTCAGGTAGATACAGCAGGTCTTCAGGTAGATACAGCTGGTCTTCATACAGCTGGTCTTCAGGTAGATACAGCTGGTCTTCAGGTAGATACAGCTGGTCTTCAGGTAGATACAGCTGGTCTTCAGGTAGATACAGCTGGTCTTCAGGTAGATACAGCTGGTCTTCAGGTAGATACAGCTGGTCTTCATACAGCTGGTCTTCAGGTACAGCTGGTCTTCAGGTAGATACAGCTGGTCTTCAGGTAGATACAGCTGGTCTTCAGGTAGATACAGCTGGTCTTCAGGTAGATACAGCTGGTCTTCAGGTAGATACAGCTGGTCTTCAGGTAGATACAGCTGGTCTTCAGGTAGATACAGCTGGTCTTCATACAGCTGGTCTTCAGGTAGATACAGCTGGTCTTCAGGTAGATACAGCTGGTCATCATACAGCTGGTCTTCAGGTAGATACAGCTGGTCTTCATACAGCTGGTCTTCAGGTAGTTACAGCTGGTCTTAAGGTAGATACAGCTGGTCTTCAGGTAGATAAAGCTGGTCTTCAGGTACAGCTGGTCTTCAGGTAGATACAGCTGGTCTTCAGGTAGATACAGCTGGTCTTCAGGTAGATACAGCTGGTCTTCAGGTAGACACAGCTGGTCTTCAGGTAGATACAGCTGGTCTTCAGGTAGATACAGCTGGTCTTCAGGTAGATACAGCAGGTCTTCAGGTAGATACAGCTGGTCTTCAGGTAGATAAAGCTGGTCTTCAGGTAGATACAGCTGGTCTTCAGGTAGATACAGCTGGTCTTCAGGTAGATACAGCTGGTCTTCAGGCAGATACAGCTGGTCTTCAGGTAGATACAGCTGGACTTCAGGTAGATACAGCTGGTATTCAGGTAGATACAGCTGGTCTTCAGGTAGATACAGCTGGTCTTCATACAGCTGGTCTTCAGGTAGATACAGCTGGTCTTCAGGTAGATACAGCTGGTCTTCAGGTAGATACAGCTGGTCTTCAGGTAGATACAGCTGGTCTTCAGGTAGATACAGCTGGTCTTCAGGTAGATACAGCTGGTCTTCATACAGCTGGTCTTCAGGTAGATACAGCTGGTCTTCAGGTAGATACAGCAGGTCTTCAGGTAGATACAGCTGGTCTTCAGGTAGATACAGCTGGTCTTCAGGTAGATACAGCTGGTCTTCAGGAAGATACAGCTGGTCTTCAGGTAGATACAGCTGGTCTTCAGGTAGAGCTGGTCTTCAGGTAGATACAGCTGGTCTTCAGGTAGATACAGCTGGTCTTCAGGTAGATACAGCTGGTCTTCAGGTAGATACAGCTGGTCTTCAGGTAGATACAGCTGGTCTTCAGGTAGATACAGCTGGTCTTCATACAGCTGGTCTTCAGGTAGATACAGCTGGTCTTCATACAGCTGGTCTTCAGGTAGATACAGCTGGTCTTCAGGTAGATACAGCTGGTCTTCAGGTAGATACAGCTGGTCTTCAGGTAGATACAGCTGGTCTTCAGGTAGATACAGCTGGTCTTCAGGTAGATACAGCTGGTCTTCAGGTAGATACAGCTGGTCTTCAGGTAGATACAGCTGGTCTTCAGGCATATACAGCTGGTCTTCAGGTAGATACAGCTGGTCTTCAGGTAGATACAGCAGGTCTTCAGGTAGATACAGCTGGTCTTCATACAGCTGGTCTTCAGGTAGATACAGCTGGTCTTCAGGTAGATACAGCTGGTCTTCAGGTAGATACAGCAGGTCTTCAGGTAGATACAGCTGGTCTTCAGGTAGATACAGCTGGTCTTCAGGTAGATACAGCTGGTCTTCAGGTAGATACAGCTGGTCTTCAGGTAGATACAGCTGGTCTTCAGGTAGATACAGCTGGCCTTCAGGTAGATACAGCTGGTCGGCCTTCAGGTAGATACAGCTGGTCTTCAGGTAGATACAGCTGGTCTTCAGGTAGATACAGCTGGTCGGCCTTCAGGTAGATACAGCTGGTCTTCTGGTAGATACAGCTGGTTTTCAGGTAGATACAGCTGGTCTTCAGGTAGATACAGCTGGTCTTCAGGCATATACAGCTGGTCTTCAGGTAGATACAGCTGGTCTTCAGGTAGATACAGCTGGTCTTCAGGTAGATACAGCTGGTCTTCAGGTAGATACAGCTGGTCTTCAGGTAGATACAGCTGGTCTTCAGGTAGATACAGCTGGTCTTCAGGTAGATACAGCTGGTCTTCAGGTAGATACAGCTGGTCTTCAGGTAGATACAGCTGGTCTTCAGGTAGATACAGCTGGTCTTCAGGCATATACAGCTGGTCTTCAGGTAGATACAGCTGGTCTTCAGGTAGATACAGCAGGTCTTCAGGTAGATACAGCTGGTCTTCATACAGCTGGTCTTCAGGTAGATACAGCTGGTCTTCAGGTAGATACAGCTGGTCTTCAGGTAGATACAGCAGGTCTTCAGGTAGATACAGCTGGTCTTCAGGTAGATACAGCTGGTCTTCAGGTAGATACAGCTGGTCTTCAGGTAGATACAGCTGGTCTTCAGGTAGATACAGCTGGTCTTCAGGTAGATACAGCTGGTCTTCAGGTAGATACAGCTGGCCTTCAGGTAGATACAGCTGGTCGGCCTTCAGGTAGATACAGCTGGTCTTCAGGTAGATACAGCTGGTCTTCAGGTAGATACAGCTGGTCGGCCTTCAGGTAGATACAGCTGGTCTTCTGGTAGATACAGCTGGTTTTCAGGTAGATACAGCTGGTCTTCAGGTAGATACAGCTGGTCTTCAGGCAGATACAGCTGGTCTTCAGGTAGATACAGCTGGTCTTCAGGTAGATACAGCTGGTCTTCAGGTAGATACAGCTGGTCTTCAGGTAGATACAGCTGGTCTTCAGGTAGATACAGCTGGTCTTCAGGTAGATACAGCTGGTCTTCAGGTAGATACAGCTGGTCTTCAGGTAGTTACAGCTGGTCTTCAGGTAGCGTCGTGTGAATAAACAGGGGCAGCTACAGCTGGTCTTCAGGTAGCGTCGTCGTACCTAGGTAGGCAGTTTAACACTGCGACATCGGATGACGGGATCTGCCAGTTGATGTAGGGAACGCTTGATGAGGTGATCCCTTGCAGCCGCGCTGATTGCTCCTCATCTGGCAGACTCGA